>NW_010402912.1:21236-27716 GCF_000710305.1 Buceros rhinoceros silvestris | reverse complement strand
CTCTTTCCTTCTGGAGAGAATGGAAGAAGAGCAAACTGAAGATAACAGACAATTGCCATGTCCTGCGATGGGCCACCAGAAAGGATTTGTGTAATAGTGTTCAAAGGGATGTAAGATGTACACTGGAAAGCAAGGGAACTATATGACCTGGAAACCTCCTGCCCAGTTTTCAGGAGTTTCTATGTCTCTAGAGTTTTGACCCTACTGATCTGCACTGTTATTGCACCACTGCTTTGTTATCAGAGAGTCCTGTTTGAGCCTGCTCCACCCAGGATGTTAAGACAGCAAATGAGCTTCTCTCTCCTGCCCTCCCCTCCTTTTCTGATTCAAGAAAATCTGCTTTCATGTTCCCTCTGGTTCTGACTAGTGGCTTTGAAGCCTCCTTCTCTCTCTTCCTCCCTCCCTCCCTCCCCTCTCCATCCTCCTGAGTCTTCCTGACAAGAAGAAAAGAAGAGAAGCAGGATTTTGCAGTAAACAGCCAGAGAGTTTTGCGGCACTAATCAGCATTTGCAAATGAAGATTAACAAAAGTGCAAATAAGTCTGTGTGATAACTCCACAGCCTGACCTAATCTTAATGAAATCTACAAGATCTATTTATATAAATAATAATGAATTTTCTTGCTTTCAACGTGGTGCAATTTGCGCATGTAGATTATAAGTGACACACACAATTGTTTTGCCTGCTTAAGTTCCCCAACTTTAAAGAGCTTACTGACAGCTCCCTGCAAAGTGAAGACATGCAGCTGACAGAGCTGTCTCAACTTTATTCAGCTCCAGCAGGAGGACTCTCTTGTTTTTCTTTTAAAAATACATTCTATCTAATTCCTTTATTCCCTGAGGACGTCAGGCAAGACTGAATGCTCAGACAAGGGGGATCTCTGAAAGCTGGTCCCTGATGTCATGTGGCAGAATAAGGACAGAGGAATACTTTTGACTGAAGAGCTTTGGGATTCTCCATCAGGAAGAGTGACTTAGGCTCATTGTTTTTTTGTATAAACCAACAAGGGCTGAGCACTGTACACTTGGAAACGTGTATTTAACTTAAAAACATTCGTATGCGACAATCTAGCAAAGCACTGAAACACCGGTCACGCACGAGGTAGAAGGACCACAGAGGAGACTTCAGCTCTAGGGCAGGTTCAGTTGCCTTGTGGACAATAGTTCCCATCTCATGTTGTGGGAAACTTGCACATTACAGGTGTCCATCTATCTAGTGGTGTTACAGCTTCAACTGCAGTCTGCTTATCTGGAGAGAGTGCTTAAAACTTCAAACTTGAAACACTTGAAAGTGTTCTTTAAGATCTCAACAAAAAAAGAAAAAGTTCTAACCCTTTCCTTGGGCATATCACAACTGACAGGTACCAGCAAATTAAGTAGGAAAAAGACTGAGGAGTAAATAAGGCTGTCGTAACCTTCACTAGCAGTTTCTTTTGGCTGCTGACACCTTAATATCTTATGAACTAGCAAATGGAGGTCAAGAGGAAGGAGAAGGTTGTAAGAATATCGTGGAAGGCAATGATTTCACTGCAGACATTTTAGCATCTTGCCTGCTGTTCTGCCTGCTCATACGTGGCAGACTTCGGCTAATTTGGTTTGACAATAAACTTCGAAAGCTGTCAAGTGCTGAGCTATCTCTGCGTATCTGCATTCATGTTTGCTTATTGTAACCCGTCAGATAACTTTCCATCCCACAGGTTAAGAAGAAAAGAAGTAGTACTGTATAGTTTTCCACCAGCTATTGCCCTTGCATCATTCATGATGGGCTTTCATGGCAAATTAAATTTTGAAGAGTCACAAGTCATTTACCACTGCATTTGCCCATCTTTCATAGACATCTACTTCTTATTGCTGTGGGCTATCCATCTGTTTCTCTAGAGATCTGCCTGCCATATATTTTTGCCATATTTGCATCTGCAACATTTTGGCTTATCATTTTTGTGCATTTGTTTATCTATTTCTATTTCCTCTGACTTTTCTTGTGTTTGTGTGTTTATGTAAGTAAGGAGCAACATGTCACTGTCTGTTGATAGTATGCATTAACTAAAACAACTCAGTTACTTGAGGTTAGAAACACAGGTACACACTAGTTATACAGTAGGTACACACCAGTCATACATGCATGTCTGTAATGAGTGTGTTACGTGCACTACAGAGATTATCTGTGGCTCTCAAAGGGAACTGGATGACCAGGTGGCATTATTTTCCCATGAAAACATGCTGCAGATGTCCAACTCTTCTTCTGGAAACACTAGGGGTATTAAAGCCTCTGTCATTGAAGAGAAACGGGAGCACCTGTCTCCATTGCTCCGTGGGAAGATGGAAGCAAAAGAGGCAGTTGGACAGGGTTACCTCAGAACAGCATGGCACAGAGGAGACACTTCATTCAGGACTTGGTTTGTGAGGGGTACTTCATCTATCTTTTGTCTGTGGAATTACAAAGAAAGCAAAAAGCTAATTCGGGTACTGTGGAAACTTATTGTGATATTTGGCACCTGGCCTCTTCCGCCAAGGGTCCATTTATGCACTTTACTCTGATACAGAGGATGTAAAATGGCCGCTTTATTGAGTAACACAGAGGGCTATATATTCTACTAAGCCTCGCCCATCGTGGGTGGTTACTGCATTCCTGTAACGTAAGCACGTAAGCACGTAATCTTCCGACCGCCCACACTGCCACCCAGTGTACCACAACAGTGTACCGCAACAGGGTACTGACATGAGCTGCCCCCAAAATCCGAGGCTGGTGATAAAACTTCAAGTCAATAGAGGAACAAAGTCAAAAGCAAGCCACTGGAAAGGATTGAGCTGGTCACTAGCAGCACGAAGGTGGTCCCTTTTTACCAGTTATGACGAGCATTGCTAGGTGGAGTCCGCACCCCTGGAGGTGTTTAAAAACCATGTGGATTTGGTGCTGAGGGACATGGTGTAGGGACCCTGGCAGTACAGGGGTAACGGTTGGACTCGATGATCTTTAAGGTCTCTTCCAACCAGATGATTCTATGATTCTATGATTCATGTTTATTTGTTGTGATGTCTTTAATCATGTGCTGGCTGTTTCCAGAAAAATTGGGGCTCTTTTTCTCTACCTCGAGGTGGATAGTACAAAATTGAGGGAAAGGAGAAAAACAAGTTCTTTCTACAAAAATATCTCATAGCGGAAGATTACTTTTATGATGACGATTAGAAAGGATGAGGCCATGGTCCTTAGGAAGAGATAAAATAAGTTGTTTGGTTGTATTTGCCTTCTTGAAGGAAAGTAGAGAAGGAGGCAAATTAGTGGGTAGCAGAAGAAAAAGGAGGATGTGTGAGTTTTCATCTTGGTTTTTGATTGCACCCTGGAGCAATTTAGACATATGGATGGTACCTTCTACTCATCTGCTTCCTCTGACTCTATGGTTTTCAAGCTATGGATTTGTGATCCCTAGACAAATATAGTTAATGCCTCTGTACAGGGAATGTGAAACTTCCTTATTCACCTAAAAATAGGCCAGACATCGTGGACTACAGATTGAGAGCTACTGTGCAAATACATACTAATTTGTAATATTCACCATAGCTAGTCTGTAAAAATAAATATATGTTAACCCCCTTCCCAACAGCCCTTCAGAGTGGAAAGCAAGCATTTAGTTCTTGCTTCCAAGTTTTCAAAAAATGGAAGGTAGACTTTGAAGACCGAGTAAGCATCTATTTCAATGCAAGCCCAGAAGGAATATGTTACAGGAAAATGGCAAGTTACTGCCTAGAACTCAAGATGTCCATCTCCAGAAATAAAAACACACTCCTGAGAATTCAAGCTTTCCCTGAAAACTACATAGCAAGATTTTACCTAGGACTACCAACATATTTTTAAGTTTAATGTGTAAAAGAAATAATCAATTGCCTTGTAAAGAGAATTTACACTAATTCACTATCAGGTCACTTCTCACTAATTCACTACCATGGATGCCATTTTGTATCAGTCAACACTAAAAGAAATAAAAATATGTAATATCAATATAAAATTAGTGATTAACTGCTCCAAATTGCACACATACTGCCAATTTCTGCACAGAGTATTGTCTGTCTTTTCACTTACAACTGGTGTGTAATTTGAGGCTTTCAAAATGTACCTGAACACCAGCAGGTTCGGGAAACCATTAAGTGGGACAAAAAAGAACAATAACCTCTCTTTCTTTCACTGAAGAGTAGAAAAAAATTACTCCAGTTTGGTTCATTTACTGTCATTTTTCAGCACCTCCAGGTTGCAGGATGAGGGCATAAAATTGAGTAAGAGAAGGTTGCTGATGCTTTGTCTTCTGTTCAAAGCTCACATCAAATGAAAGGCATTGGAACATTTCTTTTTGCCTTCCATCTTTTCATCATTTAACTGGAGTACATGAGGCTTCTTTATATTCTGAGTTAGTCAAGAGCTTCTTGTAAAAACGTAAAGGGGAAAAAATCCTCATGGGGTTTTTTTAGGGGAGAAAAAAGACGAAGGCCTAAGTATTTTGGCACAAGACCAAATAATATGATTCATGGATACCTTTTTTGCCAAGTCACCTGAGAGTTAGCTTAGGTCCCTGATCTCCCCAGCTTCTGTGTAGCGAGTCCACTATTTGGACGACACCTCTTAGCATCCACTTATCTAGTGTCTGTAGTTGTGGAAGTGTTCGAGCTCTACTTCTGCTGCAAACTTATTTTATGAATAAGATGTTGACAAAAGGAAACCAACTACAGCATGGACTATCACAGCAGACTACCCAAGCAAAATGCAAGAGAAGTCGGGTTTAAAGGCATTTCATACGTATACCTGGCACACTCCCAGAAGCAGAAGTAGGCATTCTTATAACCGGAGGACCCATTTTTCTGTTGAAAAAACATTTTGAGATACGATTTCTGACCATCAGTTTCAGCCATTTAAATGAGTCATCCTCCTCACACACAATGATCTATTCATATTTAAATTGATAGAAGGACAGTTTGAAATGTAATGAGCTGGGATACGACTAACAAGCTTGCATTTACTTTTGGAGGATAGTGTAGAGGATAGAACTATGGAGATGAAAGCACTATTGTCAGGGGAACTTTATGTTTTCACAGTGTTCCTCTGGTTTTTGAGTGGGGAAGGAGTAAATTTTGCTTTAACACTGTCCTTAACCTCAGGTATTTTTAGAAAGCTTTTTTGTATAACATTAGCTCTTCAAATTTTCGATGTGCATTTACAAATGTAAGCAAATAAGATTTCCTGTTGTAATTTATTTATTTTTAATAAACATGAAACTCACCTGTGCAGCCTGCAGCATAAAGGTCTGTAATTATCTGACAGATACTCTTTGGATTTCATTGTGTAGTCCTTCTTGCTAAAGCTGCAATCACTTATTATCACTGCTATGCTGTTTGCTTTGTTGCAGACCCTGCATAGCATCAGCAGCAACATGGTGATGGTAGAAGATATATCATCAGGAAAACCTCCTTCACTCATAAATATTGCTTGAGTGCTCCCAGGATAATATGAGTCTGGGAGGCCAACAAGAATCAATGAGAAAATGATCATGTTTCTCAGGGCATGGTAGTTTGTGGAGCTAACAAGAGAGGTCACAGAATTAGAAGCTCCATGCAAGGATGCTGTTTTTGTGGATGGTGATAGTGGTATTAATAGTCCCTGTGTATTAAGACTTGGTGCTGGCAGGTGACTAAAAGAACAGCTGGCTACAGGGAGACTGAAGCTCTCCTCTCAGCAAAACAGACTGCTGCTGTCCATTCTCCTATTTCGTGACTTCAGAAACCTATAGTATCAGTGACAAACTCAATAAGCTATTTCAGATCCCATCAGGCTGCTTTGCTGTTTCCACTTTTCCAGGGGATAGCTTCCAAGTTAACCAGCACTCTTCTCTTTTTATGCAGAGTGGGAAGGATGAGGACCTTTTAAATAAATCACATTGGAAGTTTCTAGGTCAGACCATTCATGAACTATTGCATTACAGTAGATCAAGAATAATTTCAAATTGTTTATTGTTACACCAAATTTTTCAAACTCCACAGGCTGCTTCTCTGCTTTTTCTATAGCGTACACACAAATAAATTATCCAGCTTCTGCGGACTACAGATGACAAACTTTTCAGAATATGAAGTGAGTGAGACAAACTGTAAGTTCTCAGATACTCCTCCATTGAGGGCTATGGGGGAGGGCTATGTTCTATCTAATTAACAGACTTTTACTTTTAAATTAAACTGGCTCAGAATAAATAAATTCTGTCTACAATCTTAATTACTCAGAGGTTACTTCTTTCCACTAATCAAAATCTTGACTGAAGCCCAAGTATTCACAATAGGTCATCATGATCTGAATCAGTGAACTGTCATAGGTGGGATGCTAAATTGTCCTTCCTTCATTACATTTAAGGAAAATATGTATGCCAAGGAAATTGGTTTGAATAGAGATGAAAAATTAAGAGAAGCAAATATATATAGGGAAGGGGGGAGGGAATAGTGTTCCTGCT
>NW_010402912.1:0-21146 GCF_000710305.1 Buceros rhinoceros silvestris | reverse complement strand
GCTGAATGTGTTGGATGTGTGTAGGCTAGCTTCTTATTGCAGAGCAAAATCCCACTGGTTTTTTGTTTGTTTTCTAGATTGTAACACCAGAGCAAAAGCAGCTCTGCTGAGCTATGAACCTCCAGAGAGAAAAGGATAAGAAAGATATTCCCAAGAGAAAAACAGGAGTAGGAACAGGGAGAAAGACATGCATGCAATGGGCCGCAGGAGAAATGTAGGAACTCTGAGACAAAGAATTAGAGGAGAGGGCTCAGCAAAGTATTATGAAGAAAGAAGATGGGGGAAACAGTGGTGAAGGGTCATAAAATTACTGCAGTTTCAGCTGCTTCAACTGGGAGCTTCTTTATTTTGTTCTTTTTCTTTATGTACACAGTATGCATATAATCAGCCTGTCCATGTGACTTGGAAACCCATCCCTGCAATGACTGATGAACCTGACGCCTGATTTCGATCCAATTAATAGAAAGGGAAGAGACATGGAATGTAATTAAACTCCTAATTTTTAATGTAAATAGTTGGCTAGAAAGAAGAGACTTTGAGATCCATAGATGTGAGAAAGACTGCAAGAGGAGCCAACCTTTTATTGGAGACTAGAAATTCCACACAGAATCTATCCTGGATTGATTCCTCAAACACAGGCAACACTTCAATTAGAATTTTTATTCCCCTGGAAACTGCAGTTGAGCACAATAGACAAGTCCATAGAAATCTGGGCTTCGTTGATTCTGGTGTTCACTCCTTCCTTGTTATCATCAATGAAAGCTCAAGTAGCCTCACCGGGATTTTGAAATTATTATGTTAATAGAAGAGATATGTTTCTCAGTGTTGCAAGCCCTGCAATTAGTATGTAGTGCAGGAGTTCTTCCTCAGACACAGAAATGACTTCCTTACCTTTTGAAAGTGATTACTACTGGCAATGCACAAAGAAGTTCCACATATCTCTGTTTAGGACTGCCAAAGTGAATATCTACTGAAAAATACAGAATGTGTAGACAGTAAAATAACCCCTGAAATAGCTGGCATTTAAATGGCTAGATATACAGGAATATACAGCTTAACACAAAACCAAAGCCAGGTCTTTCTCTTCATACCTGTACACATACATTCCCTGTTAATTCCAACCAAGTTATGTTATACGAGTTTGTAATAAGTCTTGTAAATATTAGCCAACCTGATCATAATATAACACAAAGCTTGCACTAATTTATTTTGTTAGAACTAATTTAAGCACTCTGGAGGAGATTCTCAGGTAGTGAAAACACTGATTCTTTGTTGATTTTTATTAACAACACCAATTAACATTAGCAGAGAACCTACCTCCTTTTGCTGATTCTCCATGTGGGAGGGAGAATTTCATTACCCCTCATCACAGCTCCAAGTATGGATATAGCCTATTAAATAATATTCAGCTCATACAAAACAACAAGGAGAAACCCACATACGTACCAGCTTCATTTCTTTTCCTCTGCCCTACATTCAATTTTACTATTTGAAAAGGAAAACTATTAAACTCCAAGCAAAGTTAGAGCTTTCCGCAAAGAAAACACTGCTCCAAGCATACTGTACAATTTCTAGATGATTCATATAAAGTTTCAAGGCCACAAAATTATATTGGTCCTTTAGCTCCAAAAAACATAGTTCATTATTCTCTCCTTCTTCAATTTACAATGCCCTTAATCCATTTTTTCCCTCTATGGATTTAAAAATATGCTTGTAATTACTGTTCAAGTCCCTTTCGTATTTCTAGTATATTGTGTCTAGGGTTTGAAAGACATAAGGGACTTAGATACATGACTCAGGCTGCTTTGAAACTTCAGCTTGCAGCACTAAGAGATTCTTTATTATGCGTTGTGTGCATTCATCCCATATAGACTCATAAAACATGTAGTTAAACACAAACTTCCCCACACGAGCTCCCCCTAGCTTGTATAATCTACACATTTCATGATACAAATGGATTGATCACTCTGATCTTAATAGCTAAAGTATTCTTCTGCTTCAGCGCATGACGCTGGTACGATCGAGATCTTACTGTTCTCTGGCACAACCAAAGTAATCCTGGGATTACAGTCCGTTCGAAGTCCTTTACAGCACATTTGAGTAAACCATATTTAAACCTGCAATGTATGTCCAATGGTGTGTTTCTATCAGAACCACCTGAAGAGAAGAAGGAAACTTATAAAAGAGAAATAAATTGAGAAACTCTGATTATGAATGTTGGAGGGTTATGTAGCAATGGGGAATATGCTGGCAGACTGTTAACTGTTCATCTTCAGCCATTCCAACTTTTTTGAGCAGTAGAACTTTCGTAAAGGAAGTGGAATAATGGTTTTCTGATCATTAGCTGGACTATAGCAAAATGCATTTCAGCCATAACTCTCGTCTAACAAAGCTTTTTGTTTGGGAATAATGCAAATTATCCTCATTACAATCAGATGGGATGGTTGTTAATATCTTTGCATAATTAGAAGCTATTTTCCTTAAATGCAGTTTACGCATGAACTTTTCAAGGAGATCTATCTACTGGGGTAAGACTGAGTAATTTCCATCTGGAGGGACACACTGAAGGTTACACAAGTCAACATTTAAAATTAGTTTTAAAGATGAACCAACTCACATCCTACATATGTTAACAATTCTGGTCCCAGTCCAGGTACGTGCTAAGGAAACTTTGTGAAATTCAAGTGCATGAATGGTCCCAAGGGCAAACATGTCTATATGAACTTGAAGGCCATGGATGTTCAGCACCTAGCAGGAATTACGCCCCTTCACTGCAATATCAAAGTGCTTCCTATGCATCTGAGTTTGTGTAATGAAGTGCCAGATGGAGACATTTTCTTACTTTACAGACAATCTACCTTTGCCCTCAGAGTAAATCACTTGTAGGACTAACTATGAAGAATAAGAACTTCTGCATGAGAGAGTATCTTAAGAGCTTTGAACTGACCTTGGCTAAAATATTCCTGTACCATGTGCTCTGTCCAATCTAGCCCCAGCAAAGCCAGTGACACTAAAATATTTTCAAGGACCTATCAATAACTTACTGCCCCTATTCTGCATTCAAGCAAGACCTGGGACCAGAACCGGCACACATCAATTCCCTGCCCCTCTTGGTTGTGACCAGATACTATGATTTTTGAGCAGAAGAAAAAAATTTTGTCAGGAGCCCCAGAAATGCCAAGGCCCAGGGAGAAGGTCTGTGCCCAGGCAGGCATATCAACTTCAGTGGTTCTTCCGGATATAGTATGGAAGGGTAACAAAGCTTTTGGATTGAAATGGGGGTAAAACAAAAAATGCCATAGCATAGGCTAGATGGAAAGATACATTTTTAAGGAAAATGCATGCTCTGAGTAGAAAGGCAAGCAGCGACAGCAGTCAAAGCTGGGAAGAATTTCCAATTGCCCCTACAACCTGTCTTAAATTATTGAAGCAATGTTTCTCAGCCATACTAGTGAATCCCTTCACAAAGAGGACTAACAAGATGAGTGTGATTTCATTGGTGTTTGCTGGGTTTTTTCTTTTCTCATACAGACGTCTTCAACTTTCCATCAGACTGTGTTTGTTGTTATTTTTTAGAGCTGCACACAGCTTGTGCCTAAGTATCTTTAAGGACAAAAGATTGTCCACCATAAAGCAGGAAGCTAAAACAAAACAGTGTTCATTGGTCTATAAATTAACAGAAAAACTTGAAATAGGGCTTGAGATCTGATCTGAAAACAGCGACCTGAACTGGGAACTCTGCTCTTGCTAAGGGTGGCTAACACAATGTATGGCCATAAAGAAGGACCCAAACCTGCTTCCCTGCTGCCTTGGATGTGTGAACAAGCTGCAGCAGAGAAGTACCAAATGTTATTTGAAAAGTGATCACTAACCATTTCTGGGAAATAAAATGTCCCAGCTCGAGTCCCAGAGGAAGAGCTTTCCCTTTCTAGTGGACCAAGAGCAGGTAGAGAAGCTATGATGAGCCCTGCCAAGAGATAAATATTGCTCTTCCTTTTTTTTTTACTGTTTTTACTTTCTCAGGAGTTGAAAAAGATAAGAATAAGGACAAGACAGCAGTCAAGAACGTATGTCTTGATTTAGGTCCAGCTGGTAACTAAACACCTTGCAGCTGCTCGCTCACTCCTTCCCTCAGTGGGATGGGGAGGAGAAAATATAATGAAAGGCTTGAGGGTTGAGACAAGGACAGGGGAGGGCTCACTCACTAGCTATAGTCACAGGCTAAAACCAGACTCTACTTGGGACAAAACCATCAATTTAATTTGTAAAACAACAACAACACTTATTCACCAATCTTATTTGATTCCGGAGTAGGATGATAAGAAATAAAACCACATCTTAAAAACACCTTCCCCACCCCTCCCTTTTTCCTGGGATCAGCAGTTTTGCTTCCATTTTCACTACCTCCTCCTCCTGGAGGACCCCAGACTGCAGCATGTGGCTGTGCCCAAAGAAGGCACAAGGGAATGGGGATTGCAGTCAGTTCATGATATGTTGTTAGTGCCAAGGAGAATATGTGCTGCTTTCATTTCAGAGAACAAGAAATTTTGCCACTGTCTGCTGCTCAAGGAAGGTGGACTTTGTCACGAGCAATTTTCCTACAAGGGTCTTAGCAGAAGGACTGTGATGTAGGGAGTTCTGGCACAGAGAGCATGCCATGTCCCATTATTCTGCGGGGACACTGGTGGAGATGAGACATTTCTTAGGAGCAGGAGCCTTTCATGATATGACAGGACTACTGAAAATGCTATGAGCTCCTCCCTTTCCTTTAAACTCTTAAAGACACAAAGAAAGTGTCCAGAGGTTCACAAGTGAGTTTTTTTCCAGTGGCCCTAAAGGGAAGTTCAAACCTCTAAGGTGGAATATTAACTGCCAAAGCTAAGTCCGGGTAAGATATATTAAAGCCTGTCTTTTCACATCTCTCTGGACATAATGTGACTTGTCATCACATGATCATCCAACAGAGCATCTGGAGGTGGCTGTGGAAGTAGCTTGCACAAGCATATGGAGATGCTGAATTCCCTAAGTACATCAGGGACTCTGCAAGTGATGGGACAACGCAAGCTCCCAGCACAAACAGTGCTGAAGTGAGATGAAGAGGATGCCTTATGGGAACATCTCCTATGGTCATGAGGTATCACTCATACAGTAATCAAAAGGCCTTTAAAAACCTTCCTACTATGACAAAAAGCACTGGAAGGAGCTCTGATTCTTTAAGAGACACCCATGCCCTTTTGGGACCCAAGTAATTTGGATTTGCTGGCACCTGTGAAGGTACCTGTGATATAGCAGGAGCTGGGCCTGGGGCCAGACAACACAGCCATGCATGATAAGGGTTTATGTCACTGCTTTGAGACCTGTCACTTTATCTCTGGTCTGCCTGGTTCTGGTGGAACATCAGGCAGTCTTGCTCACTCGCCTCCTTGTCTCTCTGGTTCTACCACAGAGGATACCACAGGAGGCACAAAGTCTTCTCAAAAGAAGGAAAGCAATTTCTTTTGACCCAGCCTCAGGGATGGGGAAGAAAACAGGTGGATTATACTGTCGTGGGTTAACTCCCACCACTGTACATGTGTAATTTGTCTGCCCCGTGAGGTGTAGCATGTGGCTGTAGCTTCCGTGTCTGCAAAAATTGGCAATTGTGTAATTGGTATTGAAGGGAAAACCAGTTCGTGTTGTTGAATCTAAATCAATAATGGAACAGTCTATCATTTTTCTTAACAACATGTAATTAACTGCCAATCTGTCAAATATACATTCAGGATCAATGACATTAATACAATGGTTAAATCACCTAAAAACATCACTATACACAAACAGATTTTGCAATATCCTACTACAAGTAGTCCAAAGTTTTTAATCCCACATTCACAAGCAGGTCACAGATCACACAAGGGATGTGGAAGTTCCCCTTCTCTTTTGGGAGCTATGAATACTTGGGGTTTAGGTGCACTGTTACCCCTCCTCACAACCCTAGCGCATGTGCCCATGAAAGAGCCACCATGAAGCCACACACCTGTTCCAGGCTGCTCAGGGGATGCTGTGAGTATGCACCTCTCTGCCATGGGCAGATGTCACAGAGTCACAGAGACAGTGTCTCACAGAGTTAATCCAAATTGCTTTCCTATCAACTACACATTGTATTATTTTAGTGTGGTGAATATGTAAAGTGGTTTAATGTGTTTTATTTGCTGACTTTTTTCTTTCAACTAGTCAACAAGTGTTTGCACTTAGTTGTTTTGCAGGATCAATTTAATAGGGAAAATTTAATAAGGAAAAGCACACTTGGCTAATGCTTGTTTGTGGTCTCTCTTTGTCCCTGGCTAAGAGTGCAGTGTGTGTGTGAGGGAAAGAATTCATATGGGAGAGAAAGAACATGTTTCTTTTACAGTAGAAAGCGGATTCTCTAAATCATAACTGTATTTTCAGTGGCTCGAAGAAAAGATGCTTCTTTCTGTTACAATTCTACTTTCATTTGAATGTAAATACTTAATTCCTCAAAAGCTCAGTACGTGTTTATAAAACGCTGCTTTAATAAAAAGATACTTTCCTCCAAGTGAGTTATTTAATCTTTAGTGGGAAATCAAATGGATGGGATACAGAAAATAGTAGGGTAATGACTTTAAAATAGCCCTATCAAACCAGTTATTGCCCTGAGGTGTTATAAATAAATGAAAACGGTCTGGCTGTGTAATGATTATGTTTTCTCTCATCTTACTATAACTGTTAAAGGATCCTCTGATGTGAAATTATACTTCTATTTACCTGTGCTCTTCTAATAACCCTGTTTGGCCCCTGACTCAAAATAGCAAATAAATGGACACTTACAGCGAAGCAGGCATTTAAAAAGCCCAAAGCAGGGAAGTTTTGTGAATAGGAGAAAACAGGAAAGGGCTCTATTGACAATAAAGCACGTGGGGCATATAACAGATTTTGAGTGAAACACACTTTTACCCATATTTCCAGGGTCATGCTCCACGAGTCCCACAGGAAATTCTGTTTTCACATAGAGTGCCAGACAAAGTGGAAAGGAGCACTCTTAGAAGTACCATGTTCCCAGAGTCACTAAGCCAAAACTTCCTTTTAACTGTGCAAGGGAATAGATACAGATGCAGTGTGTGGAGTGATATTCTGCTGCGTACGGTGCTGTTCTGTGCCCAGAGGCTGGGGGATGTGTTGAATAGCACTTGCAATAGGCATCTCTGAAAGCCAAGATGCAATCACTTCGTTAAATTAAAGCTAATTTCCTCCACCGTTAAAGACAATGTACACCATCACTGCCACCGAGTGATTATATTTAAAGTGAAAGGGTGCAGAGGGAATGCCAATTCTGTTGGTCTGTATTCAGTCGCAGCTGTGAGGTTTTAAGGGTTGTTTAAAACTCTCTTAAATGCCTGCCAAAAGTTGCCAATCATTAGAACCAATAGGTGTTTATCGTTCCAGGAATTATTTGAGATATTGGAAATTACACAGCCATGGCTGACCACATTGCTCACAAAAAAAAATGTGTGTGGAAGTTTGGGAGATAGGATTTGGGCTCCTTCCACCTATTTTCAGTATATTCATTGCTGGAAGCCTTTTACCTGTATCTTCAAGTATCTCCACAGAAGTAAATTTCAACATAAATTGCTCAGTTGCTAGACACAGAAATCCTGCCAAGCCCTAGCTTTAACCTGGAGAAATGACACAGAAAGTGAAGAGCAGTCATTAGCGTTCCTTCACTCCTGCAGAGCTGTGTGTGCCTAGGCACTGGGCTGCAGCACTGTCATGACTTCTCCCAAACTAATTTTCAAAAACGTGCAGTTTTCAAGCAGACCATCGCTTTTCTTTGCAAAACCGTGTTTCAGTGGTAGAAATTCCTTTTCTTCTTTTCAGCAAGATGAAGTGAAAATTGGTAGTTTTGCAAAGTAGATTAGCAAAGAAAAGATAAATGACACTGGAGTAGCTGACACCATTGGGTAGAAATTACAGGGTCCACCTGAAATTGAACACCAGACTTCAGGATTCCGAAGTTTCCATTTCACCCCTCTCTTTTTACTTGGTTAGCACTTTCCGTGACAAGCTGCATTTTCAGGTGAAGATGCTTTTCCACTTCATTGTTGGCTGACAGGTGTGTTTTTGTAAGAATGTTTGAGGAAAATTTTTCATTATTTCTGTGCTCCAGGAGCAGAGTTCTATTCACTCGTCTCACTGGATTTTTTGTGTCACTTCCTGCAGCAGACTGAAAAGAACTCCCTTCAGCACGAGAAGAAAATAATCACAGTTTCTTTCCCTCCTTACACATAGATAATTAAAAAGCTCCTAAATCTGCATGCAAGTGGGGGTGTCTGTTTTGAGGTTGTATAAGGCTCATGTCCATGTTCGGCTTGCAGAGAATGGGTTAGATAATGAAGTTTGAAAGACTTAAATGTCACTCAGTCAATCAGCATCAACCAGGAATTTCCGCAACCTAATCGACCTTTTGTGACACCACAATGAATATATGCTCTGCCCAAAATAGCTGCTTCTGGGACAATTTGCATGAGAGATATGGACGCATTCACATCAATCTGAGCAGCTTCAGAGAGAGAAGCTTAAAAGCTTGAGTGGTGAAACTTAATAACTCATCTCAGCTCCCTGCCCCCAACTTTTCCATTAATATTCCCACATTCTCTCCCCTTTAAATAGGAACATTAGGTGCAGATAAATAAAACATTAGGTCGATAAAATTACCTATGTTGTAGTAGCAGCTGGAGGCCCTGATAAACACCTTGTGATTTCAGGTCTTGTATGAACGGGCAACACAGGGACAGTGCCAGCTCCAGAGACACAAAGCTGAAGTTTCTGACAAGATGAGAGCAGAAAAGAGAGTGAGTTTTAGAAAGAGATAACAGAACAGGCAGTTGTATTTGCTTCAGTTAGTAAACATCAAACACTTCAGGAGTTTTCACTTCATGTTCTTTATTTGTATAAGCAGACATAAGCTATTATTTATTGCACTATATGTGGTGATTGAAGGTTCTTTAAGCATTTTTGGGGTTATGAAAAATTACTTTTCAGAATTACAGCGTGGGCACCAGAAGCTTGTTACTACTTCGGACTTCTGCTTGTTATTTGTCAACAGGGGAAGCTTATAAGCATGGCTGTTCAGAAAGGCCATTAACATAACCTTTGGACTATTGTTTTTTTTTTTTTTTTTTTTTTTTTTTTTTTTTTTTTTTTTTCCAATTATCCAAGCAGAATTTGTATGAACAAGCTGAAGAGTCAGTGAAAGCATTGTCATAGTAACGTGGGTCACAGAATCGCAGCAAGAGGTGCTGTTTCAGGTCCTAGCAAAGAGTCCTAGGATGCTGGGATCACACAGGCAGTGCTGGTCCCACTGTATGCATTGAATGCATACTCCCAGGTTCTGTTAGACAACACAGAGAGAAAAGGCAGCATTTAAACTGGTTTTTATACAACTTCATGCTTCTGGCTGGAGTACTCCAGTCTTTGTGACATTTCTTAACTGCACAAGTTGCGTTAGGAGTCTTCTGAGATACAGCCACAGAGAAAACTGTGTATAGATGGGTGATGGGAACACAGAAAAATGCATCTATCATTTTCCATAATAGAGACATTTCTACAGACAAGCTAAATGGAGTAACGTATTGGAACTACTGATACTTGACAATTAATATTCCTATTTGTCCAACATTAACTTGCAAATAAATATACATCAATCTTTTCCTGCTCTCTTAAAGAAGTATCTCTGATCACTCTTTCAGGCCATTCATTTAAAAAAATTTCAGTGACATTTTCTCTAAATGCATGTAACTGTGAAAGGAGAGGTCTCAGTTCTGTTTTGCTCATGCAAACTTCATGAAAAAACATGCCCCAAAGGCTCTTTTCAGTGTCCGCTATGAGCAACTCTGCCACGTGAGTCCCATGCACAGGAATGCACGCTTATCCATGCTCTCCAGAGCAACAAAAGCTTCAGCTGGAGCTTTCATCTTGTTAAATTCCTGGAAGTCCAGTCAAAAATCAATGGATACTCAGGCTTTGTTAACCTGGGTTTGATACTACTCACAGAAGCAACTCGATTTTTAATATGAGGATCAAAAAAAGATATTAAAAGCCTAACTTTATTCTCCGAAATTGGTTCTTTTCTGTGCTGTGTGAAAATTTGTGTGTGGTTATGCTAATCTGGTCGTCTCAATATGGGAGCTGAATATCCTGTTTAATGGTAATGATACTGAAGAACGAGGCTCTGAATGGGATCTTCTCAGCACTGAACTCTTTCGAAAAAAATGCAGACATTTATTTTGAGAACCTAATAAAGATTTAGAAGCCTAACTACAGGCACTTCTTTGGGCAGATCTTTGTCCATCGTGTCAGTTATAGCTGTACTCTGAGGTTCTGTGCCTGTGTTCTCAGAGTATGGTACGTAGGCATTGCGTGGGGCTTCTCATGTGCAGCCCCCTTGATGTAATTCCTCCAGAAGGTATTTCAAGGCTTAGCTAGAAGAGAATATAAGTGCTCTAGAGCAAAGTGTCTGCCCCAGGGCAGTCTGCTGCACTTTTGCTTTTCAGAGCTCAGAGCTGCATCTGCAGGGACCCTGTGCTGTGACAACTCAACCCAGTAAATAGGGCACGGCATGAACTCGCTCAGCCTTTTCGGCTGGATTTCACTTTTGCCCACAGGCATTTCTGGACTGATCCTTGTGCATTACCATACTCCAAGGAGAGAGTGGCAGCTGAGCTACCGAACTGCCACAAAGGGCCTCTTAGGGAAACTGGTCCCTTCCTCCCTGTGCTTCTTTCTGACCAGAGAGACATTTGACATTCGACTTAGCTTAAGTGATACTGCGAAGTTTGTCGCTTCACTGTATTGCCTGCTCTTTGTAAGTCGTGGTAAGAGAAAATTATGCTGTTATTATAAGCGCATCCATTAAAAGAGCAGTAGAAGAGTCACTCTGGAAAATTTAAAAAAAAGTTGTTTTTTTTTTTTCCTTTTCACGTGAGTTAAATTGTGATTCTGAAATATCAATAGAAAGCTGAGGCACAGACAAAGCATTAGAGCAGGTTCATTCCCCCAGTTTGTTACTGATATTTGAGACAAACCTGCAGGGCATAAAGCCTTTTTTAGGCTGGGTCCCCTTTCTGTCTGCAAAATAAATCCTCTCTTTAACACAGTGCATGTTACAAAAGCATTTTTGGTTTGTGGGATGGCAGAACAGCTGGGACCATCCAGATGATTTCTAAAGATCCTGTTCAAACCTTGTGACATTGCTTACAGCAGACATCACAAGGCAGTGGTTTGGGCTTCACTTGGTTTGCCAGCTCTCCTATTTAAGAAGAGCAGTGACAAGGGGTAAGAAATTGCAGTGTCTCCAGCTCTCATGGTGTGTTTGTGAAAGGTCACCTCACAAAATAAAGAATAACCTGAATGCGCTGACTGAATCCTGCAGGCATGCAACAACAGTGTAGAGCAGTGTAAGGGTTTGTGCCACAGCAGCAGATATGGGGAAGTGTCATTTTAGAGGTGTTGCACCCAGAAGTGCCAAGGACTCCTACCCTGAAGATACTGAAAGTACTGAGAAGCTTGCTTAGCCTTGAAAGTCAGCAGTGTCAGAAGACAGCAATAAGCTCAGAGACGGGACAGAAAACATTGATATATCTGCCACTTGCAATTCTTTTATAGATAATGGGGAACAGGGAAATTCCTGCCTTAGCAATAAATCTTCAGTTGTGGATGGATAAAAAAAAAAGGAAATTAATAAGGAAAAAACATTATTTGCAGGTACAATACACTAAAGAGAAAAAAACAGTGTAGAGGAAAGGAGGAAAAAAGTAATTTTATGAATTCGAGATCATTTCCAAAGCTTTGATCTGGTGATTCTCCAAGTTCCTAAAACTTCATCTTGAGCACTGTTTTAGCAAGCACCTCCTTCATTAAATATGGCATGAAAATGGACTGCAAGAAGCGGAGAAACCACTGACTTTGGTATCTTGCTTAGGTATCCAGGCCTAACACTAGTCATGCTTCTTAAAAGAAGGTTGTGCAACATGTCTCTCACTAATGTATTACTAATAATCTAAGATAAAATCAAATTCAGCAACTTGTTTCTTCTTTCCATAGGGTTCTCTGGAACCTAGCTTAACAGGAATGCAATGCATACAAACTCAATGTAGATGAGAAACCAGGAGCAGGAGGACCTTGGACCAATAAGACTAAGGAGAGTGGGAAACCTCATTGTTACAAGATGTGTCTTGAGATGTTCATGAAGGATGTTATTTAATATGGTGCCTGCGATACCAGGCCTGTGATAGCACAGGCTCTCAAAGACCCTGTGCTAAGATCCAAATACCCTGGTCTTGATAACTCTCTATTTCTCTCTGTCTCAGCACTTACAAAAACAGGAGGCGTATCATCTCATAAAAACACTTTCAAGAGATATTTTCCATAAAATAGAGCTTCCACATCAAAGGACACAGCGTCTTAGCTGGAACATGGCTCACACCAGAGAGCACTTTGTATTGAAAACAATACTGAATTTCTAGTATATGTTTCTGGTGGAGGGGAACTGTAACTCAGCTAACAAGCAACAGATTACAGTATGTTGTTCCAGACTGTTCCACCACAAAATTAGCTCTATCTTTCATAGTAATTAATTGCTTTCCTACAGGTGAAACAACTTTGTCACCTGGTTTTGAGAAGTTTCATCAAATGTACTCTTCCCAGTGATGGTCGCCATGGCAAAGACTGAGCTGTTCTGAAGTTACTCTGCTCAGCAACACATGCCATGAAGTCCTTTCTCCACCACGATCTCAGTGAAATGGACAGCTGAAGGAAGCTGAAACAACAACTGCAAGCAGACAAAGCTAAGTTACTGCACTTTTTCTTCCCCTGCTCATCATTCATGTAAATGCCTGTTTGTAGAAGTCAGAGAGGAAAAAAAGATGTTGCAAAGACTGAGGAGTAAAAGGAAGATTTAAGTTTTGGAAGGAAGCTAGTTGTTATTCAGAGGAGCTGACTAGTTGAAAAACTCCTCTCTGCCACATTTCACACACATCTGCTACCTTAAAGAAAGATGTAAAGTGCATTTAAGCTGTTTTATGAGCGCTAAGCTGACAGCACTGGAGGCCAAGGCCTCCTCTTTAACAGAACAGGCTGTGGCTCTGCAGCCTGCCTCTTGTTCTGCCGAATTGTCTTTCCAGGGCCCTATCTCCTGTACTCCAGGTACCACCCATAATGTTTAGTGATGGCTTGAAAATGTAAGGTTTGGCTGCTATGGAATTTGTCTAGTCAGCAGCTTCTTTTTTCCCTGGTCTTTTCTGTTGCCATAACAATAGTGGCTGTTACGACCTTTTGTGGTGTTAGTATATAGAAAGCTTCAAAAGAATGAATGCTTTCCTTGACAGTTTTTCAATGAAAAACTTGGATTCCAAGACTCTCATACTGTCTTGTGCATTGTGTCGTCTGAATAGGAGAAGGATAAGTATCAGTGTTCTGAAGATTTTAAATGAAAACAGGCTTTTTCAACTCTAAAACATCCATGTGGTGAGTTGAGGCAGATGTAGTTCAGGATCCCATGCTCCATATTAGTCCTCTAGCCTAGGCTCAAATGGACCCATTTCCGATTTTCCAAAAGGATGGTGTTACAGATGTGAGGCATCGCCAGCTCCTACGAAATCAGAGATCATGATGCATTGTATGAGATGTCATTCCTGTAGGAAATACTGTCTAAAGTTAGAATGGGGAAGCAGGGGGCACCTGAACTGCAACTTCAGTATCATTTCATAAAGAAAATGTTAGAATTTTCAAAAGAAATATTTCACGTCTTGATTTATTGGCATACAAAGCACTAATTCTGTACATGTTTTTGACAAAAGAGACTTAATTGCATACATGTTGAAATTTTCAGTGCTGTGTTTTCCACTCAGGCTTGGAAAAATGCTGGCCATGAGGCTCTTTCCATGTAAGCTAGTAAAATCACAAAATTCTCAAATAACTGCTAACAGGTCAAACTGGCCAAAGTAGACAGCCATTTTTTCCCGTTCTTAGGAAAGTTGCCATTGAAATTACCATGAGATAATTACCACACTCAATAAAAGGACACTTTTTTTTTTCCCAAAAGATTGCCTCCAATGGAACAGATGCAAGACTTCATTTAGGAATTATCTACTTCGGCAATTTGCAGAGAGATTTTTGAGAAGAGAATAGTAATTCAAAACTTCATTTCTGTCTTCTTATCCTTCACAGTTTAACACTTGCCCACATGTATGCACTTACACATACACTCATAAACATTCCTCAGACATGGACGTGATTTCATCTTGGGCCCAATTAATTTTCCAGAATGAAACTGATTAAAAAGCCAGGAATGCAGAGGCCATGAGTGGAATGAGTGAGTCAGGCTTTTCTCATTGTTAAAGTGCCTTGGCTTCATGATGTGACAAGTCTTCGCTTTTAAGGAGCAGTGCCCAAGCCAGGAGCTCTAGAGCAGGGTTTCGTTTTTTGCTCTTCCATGATCATGGAGCACAAGCGGTAAACTTGATCTGCCATGGACCTGAGGAAGGAGTAGGGTCTTCTTCTAAAGATCAGAAAAATGGGCAGAGTTCCCAGCTGTGCCTTCACCATATGCTCTCACAGGCACAGTGCCATTATTGACATGGCTAGGGGCAAGAGGGGAGTCGTTTTCAGAATGAGCTGTTTGTCCACATGTTCAGTGACTGTACAATCTTCCCTACTTGCTCCAAGTGTGAAATCAATGGGGGATCACACAAGGATGCAACTACTTGCAGGACCAGTATCTATGACAGAAGTTCAGATCTCAAAAGACCATACCCCTGGGCAGGTTGGAGAATGGATGAGAAAAATGACATGGGATGCTTTCCTCTCGAGTAGAGACCGGTGCATAGGATATCCCCTGTGCTGGGCATGCTAAAATCATTGAATTAACATGCTCACTTTTCCTTCAGGTGCCGTGAGCCTTTGGGCTGCTCATTGACTTATCATCAGTGGAAGAAGAGGTGAATCTATCACTTCTCCATCCCTCTCAATCCAGAATAGCCTGGACTGTGGTGATCAGACATCTCTCAGGAAACAAAGGTTCAATTCCCATCTCTGTTCAGGTTCCTCGTCTAAGGAATCCAGCGAGGGTGAAAAGGTTATGAAAAAGTTACCTATAGAGGAACAGTTGCAAAGAGAGAGACAAATGTTAGTGTGCATGTGTCCCGAGTACTACGTGTGATCTAAGTCTGAGAAATCTGGGTTCGGCTGGCATCACAGCCAGCAAAACAGTCCTTCTGTTTTGAATTACTTCCTTCTCTGTATGTTCGGTTTCAGATCCAAGCCTCAGATGCCTAAAGGTTAGTCTTCTCAAGACTCTGGGTCCAGATTTCTGTCCCTGAATCTTGCCATGAAAACTATGGGGATAACATTGCTTTTTTCTACCCAGTACACAAGAAAACCTTGTATCAACATTCATTTGGCATAGCATAAAAAAGGTGGAACATTAAAAATTACGAACCCCCACATTCAGATGGAGGTTCTTTCAGCGTTAGAACTGCACAGGTGGGCAGAGAGTAGGCAGTGGGCAAAGGGACACCTGCTTATCGTGCCTTTGTTCATTGTTCCTGTGAACCAGTAATTAGGACTCTCAAATGAATCACACCAGGATTATGAATCACCATTGTAGCATGACAACACAGACATTGTCTGTAAGAACTTTGCTCTCTGGCAACCTGAATTAAACAAAATGAAGCATTGGGGAGGCATTCTTGTTTTGTGGCTTTTGTTTAAAATGAGGTTATGCCGAGGAAAGCGGTGATAAAAATGGCACTTCATGCACTAGGTCTCACTGCCTTAACAGCAGCCCTTATTTTTACTGACACAAATAAAATCTTACTAGTGTCAGCATTGTAGTCAGGCAAAAGTAAGCTCTCTTCCATGTTGCCACATCCATCATGAAAACACACCCCCTCCCTCCATTTTGACCACAGAATCATTGTTATTAGTGATGATGTATGAAACAGAAAGAACATAACTTGATTGTGAGAAATTGCTTTGAACTTGCATTTGCTGGCAGGTGAAAGCCTTATTTCTGAGTTTTAAATGAAGCATATTTGGTATGAAAGCCATTGAAAGGGATTAAATAGGGAACACTAAGAATTCATTTTACAGACTCACTTTTCAGATCGTAACCATATTTTTAAAAGGAAAATGGGCTGAATTTAAATGCTGATAAAAGGTTTGGGACTGACAGTCCTGTGGAATAATGTTATCAAGACACTGTACTCATTGTTTCTGCTACAGTGGGAGTTTCCTGATAATTATCGGTCGGTCTGAGGGCTCTGTTTCCCCTCCCTTCAGGCTCCTAGCTCGTGTCAGAATGCCATCCTCAGCACCATGAAGTCCAGAAGTGGTGGTAGGTAAGGTCAAATGACTGTAAATGGGCATATTAACCTATCTATCACATGCACTTGTGGTGCAGTGACTTCAGGTAATAACAACAGCAATCTGTGCATCTCCAAAATAGCTGTTTGAGCTGATAGGTGTGCTCAGTGCGAATGCAACCACATGCCTTGCTCTGATCAGCAACCTATTGCTGGTCACCTTGTAGGTCCAGCAATTATATGCTGAGAGAAGCAGAGCAATCACTGCATTCTCATCCTGTCTCTGTCCTGATTGCTTTCTTCAGAGTGCAAGACAGAAGCAACTGAAATGGTGGCATTTCTGAAAACCTCTGGCTGCAAACAAACTAACCTAAGACGATCAACTTGGTCAGGACCAATAATGGAGTAATTTAGAACCACCTTGCCCCCAGCTTGTTAGGTCTATTGGGGGACAAGGGAACAAAGGCAAAACTTCACAGAGGTTACAGTGAGCAGCCTCTCTGAGAAAGGTACTGCTGCCAACCCGCATGGGTTAGCTGAAGGACAACTGAGTTTGCTCACTACTTTGAGATGGTGTTTGTCTGCATGAGTCCTGCAGGTGACATCCTTTGCACTAACAGAAAACACAACAAGCAGCTGAGAATCACCAAGATGTTACTATCAGAAAAAGGACAAGTCCTCAGACTAAAATGTGCACCTGTGTGAGAAAGGGATCCAGGGAAGATAATTTTCAGTAGAATTTGCTTTCATTACATGATTTAATTTTTTTAAAATGGAATTTCTATGTACATCTCCATGTAAACCTACGGTATTTTATTCTCCTTAGATCTTAGTCTCACTGAAGTGTTGGTGATGATGTCACCACCACATGATCCCAAACTGAGCTGTAAGAATAAAAGTTATAAACAAAAAATTTTGTTTGGCTCTCCCTCCCTCTCCTCTGTATTTATTTTTCTGAAATTTGGAGGTGCTTTTTTTGAAATCTCCATCCCTCTCCTAAATGCAGTGAAGTCCACTGATGGTTCCGAAGTTTCAGGGGAGAAGCATCAGCATCAGCATGGTGAAACACACCCAAATGATCACATTAACCTTATTTCTGTTGGAAAACAGACTAAAATATGTTCCTAATTGTCATGGCTTAACCCAGCAGGCAGCTAAACTCCACACAACCATTACCCCACAGTGGGGTGGAGGAGAGAATCAGAAAAAACCACATAAAATTAATGGGTTGAGATAAAGACAGTTTAACAGCACACAAAATGAAAGTAAAATAAATAAACAATAAATAATAACAACAATGATAAAAGAATTAGAATAGTTAAAACAAGTGACGTACGCAATTGCTCACCACCTGCTGATTGATGCCCAGCAAGTTCCTGAACAGTGGCCCCCAGCCAGCTTTCTCCCTAGTTTATGTACTAAGCATGACATCATATGGTATTGAAAATCCTTTTGGTCCGTTGGGATCAGCTGTCCTGGCTGTGTCTCCTCCCAACATCTTATGTCCACCAGCCTACTTGCTGACAGCGAAGTCTGAGACGCTGATGAGTCCTTGACCGCTGCTTGTCAACAACTAAAATATCGGTGTGCTATTAACATTATTCTCATCCTAAATCCAAAACACAGCACTATACCAACTACTAGGAAGAAAATTAACTCTATCCCACCTGAAACCAGAACACTGCTATGCGGCTTTCTCTTTACCCTGAGAACCACTACAAGTCACCATCAGATGCTGCAGTGAAAGATAGTGACCTGAAGGCAGAGACATGCCTGAAATTCTACCAGGTCCATTTATGGCTTCAGTGTTCTGACAGCTGTTAGATGAAACGGTGGTGGCACGGTGTTCTCTTGTGTACATACACTCTTGTCAAAGCCTAAAAGGGGGCAGGTTCCTGAGGGAGCTATCAAAGCTGTCGGGTAAGTGGTACTTCCAAGCCAGCCAGCCAGCCAGCCCATCTGGGACTTAAACCTTCCAATCCTTCTGATGCAATTATATGTCACTGTGTAGTATTGCCCTTTTTACCTTCATTCTGTTTTCCCCAAGGCTTAACAAACACTCTTCGTGACTTTTGGATGAGAGGTATTTCACTTATTCTCTTGCTAGACTTAAGAAGTCTAATTTTCATGCATCTTCTGATGCCATTATATGTCACTGTGTAGTATTGCCCTTTTTACCTTCATTCTGTTTTCCCCAAGGCTTAACAAACACTCTTCGTGACTTTTGGATGAGAGGTATTTCACTTATTCTCTTGCTAGACTTAAGAAGTCTAATTTTCATGCATTTTCACGTTTTGAATACTGGTGGGAAAAACCCCCAACCTCTTCCCTTCTTTACCCTATGATTTATATGGCTTGTCTCCACTGGGTTCTACCTGTGCATTATGCCTCTCATTTTCTACCTCTAGTTCATGACCGCTGAGTCTGTTTGGCAAGTGTACATACTACATTTGTATATTACAGCTTACAGAGGTCTGCTAGTGTTATGAATCTGCATGGGGATCTGTGGCACCCTACAGTCTTTTACAGTGTTTAATGGGCTCTTCCCAAAGATTCGCATTTTTGTCTGCTGCCTGGGCAGCATGAATGTTTTTCAGATTTGTTGCTATTCTGACCCACTGTACAATGCTGTCATGGCAGTGGATAGATAATGCCTCATTTGTATGTAACCCTTGTTACTGTAGTCCAGTGATCCCCTAAGATCAATTGCTGTGAGACTTTGCTTTTGGCTTGGAAGGTGAAAAATAGAGGCTAATAGGGAAGAACAAAGCACAGTGTTGCCTAGAATGTTGCTCAGAGTCAATGTAGAACCACCAGGAAGACAGTCCTGCCCTAGAACTTTGACATAAAGAAAATACTTGCTGTTTCCCTTAAAGTGGGAACCCAAACAATTTTTTCCTTCAATATATTGAGTATCTCAAGAGACTGAACCAGTTCAAAAGTGCAAGCATTCCAGTAGTTTAACACGAGCCTGAAACATCCTAGTGTTTTTACTGGGAACTTTAAAATGTACAGGTTGTTTTCCTTAAAACCACACAGGGAAAAACTTGGTCTCATTTTTCAGCAAGATGAACTCTCAAAAGGGTGATTGAACTTAAAAGCAAACGGGAGAGGTTTTGGTTTTAGGGGAAGAGCTGTTCCAGGTTAGCTAGCAAGTTATTCATAGCTAGATCAAAGAAATTTGAGTTGAAATTTCATGTTGATCTTAACTTCTTAATAAGCTTTTAGATTTCCATTTTTATCTTATAGGTATTGCCTACTATTGCATTCAAACACCATCCCAGCTCTGCCCACTTGTTTGATGTTCTAGCAGAAAGAAGGACCATGTGAAGCCTATTTCAGAAAGTCTGTGAAGGAGAAAATAACTTCTTAATTTTGTGGTAAGTGGGGGGAGGTTAAAACTTTTGTTAATGGTATCTGTCAGGTGAAGATGTTCATTTTTCAGGAAGGAAACTAATTTGGCTTTTATTAATTATGTTATTAGTGGCCACAGACGGTTTCATTCTTCTTTGGAGTAATAGTCTAGGGGAACGGGTTTTTGAAGGAAAAGGACAGGGTAGTCTGCTCATGTAGCTATTAATACAAGTATCTGTGCAATTACTTTGCTTGAGAGTATCTCTGCTTGCATATATTGGGCAAATTAGTCTGCTGCGCTGTATTTCTGAAACATGTTAGAGCTGAAGGTTTAGAATAAATAAATCCTGTGTTTATTCAGACCCACGTTTTGAAAGCTCATTTGAGATGTTGCCGACATCACATAATTTTCAGAGTTTTAATTTGTAGAAGTTGCCCTTTTGTTTCTGTAATACATCAGCAATGTCAAAGAAGACATGACAGTCATTACTGGTCTTTTCAAGTTTGCTGTTTTTCTTATTAAGCTGGGTATTTTTCTTTGGTGTCGGAATTCTTGTTTCACAGAGGTCTTTCAGATATTCTGTCTAGATTTGACTATTCTGGATCTTTCTTCATTTAAACTCTCCACAGCTCATGCCAATTTATGCTGCTGCAGCATGTTCAGTCTTGCTAGTTTGATAATATAGGGTAGCATCTAATTACACTTACGGAAAAAATATTCAGGCGGAATATTATTGCTCAGATTGGATTTGGGGCAACATGTTAAGCTATTTCTTTTCACTCACGAAACAGGTATTCTCAGTAACAATGAATTTTTTGTTGAAAATACAAGAGTCACCAGACACTACTGAGCGACATATACTATAAAAACAGCTGCAAGACCCGTTTTTTACACTTCCACGCAGTGATTTTAAAACTTCTTGATTTGAAAAAGATTAAAAGGGTGAGAAAGTCTTTTAAAAATCACAGAAGATTTTTCAGATGGGAATGCAATACTTTTGGTTGCTGTTTAAACTGGCAGATTGTTTTTAGTTTTGAATATAGTTTTACTTCTTACTCAGCTTAACGAAGAAAAGGTCATAATAACGTATGCCCTCTGCCTTGTGCCATAACCCAGACTGGTTCCCCTTTATTGCTAGGAAGTTTCTTCTGTCTCATGCTCTTTCTCATTTTCCCATTTATACAATTCTGCTGTGAGAGAATAACAAATGTCAGAAAAATACATTAAGGAATGACAGATGTGCAAATAAGTGGTAAAGCAACACGTGATAATCTGCTGTAACAACTATCTTCAACAGGTATTTGGGAAAGAGATTTACAGCTTAGATTAATGCTGTTCAAGTGGTGGCTCAAAGTTCGAATCTGGCGTTAAATAATACTATCTATCTAGGTCATCATCTTTGTTGTGGTTTGAGGAGGGGGGCTGTTTCCCCC
>NW_010402911.1:4093-6105 GCF_000710305.1 Buceros rhinoceros silvestris | reverse complement strand
TGGAGGGCGGCGTGTGCGGAGGAAGGAGCTGTCTGTGCTGAAGTGCCGGGATCCGCGTTTCGTCTCTTAACACGTTTATTTATCCGCTTCTTTTTTTTTTTTCCAAATTTCTGCGCTTCTTGCAGCGAGTATCAATGCGTGTTTTATTTCTGTATAAAATAGCGAAGATGTGGCTGGATGCCAGGCTGTTCTTATTTGCCCATGTTTTGTTTCCCCTCTCTTGATGGCAATAATACAGAAAATAGCAACGAAGTCTGAGCGGCAAATACAGTCGCTCTTTGGTTAAAAAGTAATAATTAACCAAACCTTCAGCTGCTGCAGAACTCTTCAGCAGAGCTGTGTTGGTTTTGAAGTCTGAAATGTGTTTAAACCAGGGCTTCGGAGTCTAAGTGTAGACAGTACTTGATTAATAATGCTAAGCTGTTTAAATATTTAAGATCATAGTGTGCTTCAGCCCAGTCAATAAGGCTGTTCCGTATTGACAAGTACTCTGTGAAAGGAGCGCTATTTCTTAGCTGTCTGTAGAGTCAGATAAAATAATGGAAAATGTGGTATATCAGACTACAGTGGAACCTATTCATCGTGATAAGATGTTCTTTTATCCATAAAGCTCCAGCTTTTCACTGTTTGTTCAAAGCAATATCCTACTGAGTGAGGAAGGCAGTATTAACCACCTTTTTTTCTAATCTTCCCTATCTTTACATATTTCTTTTTCTGCTTCCGAGTACTAAAATACATTTTGGTTCTTAATTAAGTGTATTGTGGAAAAGGGAGATGAAACCTGAAATTTTCATTGCATCTTACAGGTGCACTATTAATCATTGCAGCTTCTTCTGTAATTTAACATAATCAATGTGATAATTTATGGGTAGTAATTATATGGGGCTCTGTGACCTATATTAGGTACAACATCAGAAGGCATCTGGGCTTCATTTGAGTTTGAGAGCAGCATGTATGCCAAGAGATGCATTTTGCTGGTATTCCTTGGCAAAGGATATCAACTAGAAAAAGAAGCATACTATAGTGTTACACACTAGCTCGAAGGACCTAGAATTCAGAAAACTGACTTGAGATGCAGCATATTTTTAATATTTGCCTAATCTAATCTGTTTGATATTACCTTTTGTATGAATACACCTTAGGCATTTGTGTAGTTGATGATTGTCCTTACTTTTGAATGGAAATTGCAAAGCAAGTGACCAGAGTTGCTGAAGAGATTGATAATAAAGTCTGTGAAAGTTACTTATTTCAATTTTGAAGTACGGTGAAATTCTCCTGTGTGTCTAAATCTAGCTGTTGGACTATATCAGTACAGAGTTGGGAAAGTGTTATATTCTGAGAATAATGAATGTGAAGAAGCAAAACCAGAAGGCTGCTTGATGTTGATGGACGTCAGGATCCATTGCATGAATTCGCATTCTGGATTGTGCAAAGACGGTGTAGCTAAAGGGAATCTGTACAGCTGTGTAACCACACTGGATGAGGCTGTAGTGTGTACCAGCAGCTGTTAATGATGGAGATAAAACCCTCTTCACAACTCAGAGAATAAATCCACAATTAATCATACTTATATCGGTATCTTAGTTCTGTGATTAGTCTTACTGGCCACAGGAAAAGCACTCAAAAGTAATGTTCAAGGTGAATGAGATCACCAGAAGGTGATCCTGAGTTATCATTTCTATGGCATTTATCACCACATCTTCTTTGATAAGAAGGGTTGTAGTAAGAAAATTTGGCTTTTTCAAAAGGTCTTTATGTTCAGGAAACAAAAGAAAGAACAAATCCAGTAGATGCTTACTGATACCTCCTGTTATCTTGTTGCATTTGGTGTTTCTCTCTGGCCCTTGGAAGAGAGACAGCAGAAGCTTTAGTAGCCAAGTTGGAGTTTCTTGGCGTTAATGAGATGTTTCTAATGGACAGATTTTATTGGTTTGAGGATTTAGTAGCCAAGTTGGAGTTTCTTGGCGTTAATGAGATGTTTCTAATGGACAGATTTTATTGGTTTGAGGATT
>NW_010402911.1:0-3934 GCF_000710305.1 Buceros rhinoceros silvestris | reverse complement strand
AGTCCTGCTGTAGAGAAATGACTCTTCATGCTGTCTTGACGTAAAGCATGCTGAATGCACTAAGGGTTTGGGGTTTTGTTAGTAGATTATTGCACAGCTCAAATAGCTCAATCAGCCTAAAAATTAAATGTTTTGCCTGTGGCTGTGGAATTGCTGTTAGTCTATAGTTTTGTTCATTTGTCCCAAATCACCTTGAATTGCAATTACTTACCTCCCATTATCCCAGAATAGTACAGTAGAGCTGTGCTATTCAGTTTTCACTGAATATGTTAATTTTGTCATGTTTTATGAACAGAGTTGGTAAAATGGAAAGCCATGAAGAGAAAGTATGTCTCAGTAATGTAAGCTGAGGGAATTAATGTAGGAGGTTGTCTGCTGGGCAATATGCAATGGATTTGGTTTTGCTTTCTTGAGTGGGCTGGTAGTATTCAAAAAATTCAGTTCTACTTTCTCCACAATGATAATTTGTTGCATTTTAAATTGGTAAATGTGTATTGCCTATTCAGTTCAATATTAAAGATATCATACTCTATGCATTGTGAACATCATCTTGTGAATATAATATTAAGGGAATTGGTAAAGAGTTAATCTCCAGTAATAAGATTAACACGGTGCACCATGGTTTTGTCCTGTTGTTTGTTAACCAGGAAAGGATAGTTGCAAGCTAGCTATATTGCTTTCTTCTGAGCTACTGGAAGCTGGCTGAGCTTGCAGTTATTTACCTCAATAGAAAACTGAAAGGGAAAAAGTGAACAAAGGAGGTCTGTTTTGCCTGTCCCACTTGCTGGGCTGTTGTCTTTGCCCTTTTCAGTGAAGGAGGGGGTAGAGCTGGGTCAAAGTTGAAGAACACTGAAAAGGAATTCAATCTTATATTGAAATGTGAATGATAGCTTAGTTTGAGTGCCGAATGCATTTGTTTGAATTAAATTTTTTTCTGTCTGTGGAAGCTTTAGCTGACAGATGGTGATGGACTGGCATATAGACTGCTAGAAAGTACAGCTAGATATGTGTTCAGACCCCGATTAAGATGCTCAGTAAACAAGTACATATCTGATGAGACTTTTAATACTGGAGATACTGATGCTAGACACTGCGCGACACACTAGACATCTGATTGTGTGAATTAAGGGCAGGCCCCTGCAGCTGGCATACATTCAGACTTGCTTGTCTAGCCTAATTGCATTGCAAATACTCCTCTGGATTGCTCTTTAGCTTCTCCCTTCTAGTAAATGTTGAATAAGTACAGACATGTTCCTCTGGATCCTCTATTAACTGTTGTAAGAAGCTTTTTTTTTTGGTTTGTTTTGCTGTAAGAATCGGGATAAATGTATCTTAGTATTCATTTTGTGAATACAGTGCTTTCCTACACTGTTTTTGTTTTGAAATGGCTCAATTCATAATATGATTACAGCTTTACCCTTGTTAACTTTTTAGTATGGAAGCATAACAGCTTGAATTATAAAATGTTTCTGTAAGAGCTCACAGTACCCCCATTCTACTTTAAGCAATCAAACTTTGTACAAAAAGAAACATTTCATGCAGAGCATCTCGGATGCACAAAAATAGCCAAGTGGGGAAAAAAAGGCCAGTTCAACTTATGAGAACGTGATAACTTTAAAAAACAGCCGCATTAGAAAGGAACTAGCTGTCTAAATTGCCAGTTAAGTCAGACAGAATTAGTACGAGTGTAGACTCTCTAAATTCTAAATACTCATGGAAGATCACTGAAATTGAATGTGTCCCAGTGGGAATAAGTTGCCCTAATATTTTGTCTGCACCACTAGGTATATATGACCTTTTAATTTCCTCTGGTATAAAGTATGTAATTGTAAATTAACAGCTTGTTTGAGGAAATCAAAAGTTGAGCCATAACTTCCGGAGTATATGAGTTTTTGGCTGCTAATTAGGCTTTTTTGGACAGTCACCCAAAATATTAACATACCGTTTTCCTATAGACTGTTGCCTAAGTGAGGAGCTGACAGTGTTTTTATGCGAATACAGATTTTGTCCTTCTCAACTGTGCCTCTTGCTTCTAACTTCCCCCTTTCCACATTTTCACTGTTGCTGTTTTTGTCCAACTTGATTCTGAGGGTTCAAATAAAGGAGTTGCCTTTACTATGTCACAACACTGTAGGGCTCCGTATGTGCCTGTGTGTATGCAAAGGCATCGTATATAATCGGTTAGTGTGAAAGACAGCTTTTGTACAAGATTTGGAGTCAGGGACCGCTTTTCGTGGTGGGGAATAATACTGTGGAGTTAACCAAAGTGCATAGGCACTGGTCAAGGGAAGTCTTCCACTGAATACCGTAGCATGGGCAGGGTAGTAGAAATGAACAAAATTCAAAGAAAGAGCCTGAAGTTAGTGAATTATTAAAAAAAAACCCCAAACACAACTCCATGAGGAGGACCACTGTGTGAGAAGATTGGTGAGCAAAATGTATGACTGACTTTTGCATTAGAAAGAATGATAGAAGTTGAGTTGAGAATAAAATTCACTGGAAATCTTAAAGGGTGACAGTCTTGGGAGCTCAAGCAGAATAGACTGAGAGGGAATGTACACACAATTCATGTATAAAAGCGTGTGGGATGAAGCCGGGGATAGTTCCTTGATGTGAGGTGGGAAGTGCAACCAGTTCTGAGGGAGGGGAGAATTTTGATGAGCATGTCAAAAGCAGGGAAATGAGTTACTTCAAGGGGAACAGAAGAAGAAAAACAAGAATTTGTCTTACTTTTGGTGAAAGGTTGGGTTGTTGGTTGGTTTTTTGGGTTTTTTTGTGAGGAATTATGGAATCGAGTAATCTGAATAACACAATCCTGTTATTTTCATGGCACATTCCTTGTCATTTAAAGCTCTTGTCAAGAGTATTTAAGAGTTCAAGTGTTGTTCATCAGTAGGCTTGTACACCGTAAGTTACCCTCTGTAACAGCCCAGGTGGTCCTCTTCTCTACTTCCTTGGTGTTTAGTAGGACTAAAAAGTGGGGTTTCCTACCCTGCTACTGTTCACATCTCTGGGAGAATGAAAATGCAGGGGGTGCCTGATGTGCCTTCCTCATTACAATTTTCAGGTGATACCAGGAAGAGGTTAAGCTTGGCCATGGATGTTCTTTGGGTGGGCTAAACTGGTTTAGTGACCTGGTTACAACAACTTTCAGTAAGCTGGAGTTTGTGGGTCTCTCCACTGAATCCCCAACCTGTAGGCCAATGCTGTGGTGACTGGACAAACTAAATAAACAACAGGAAATTTAGTCCCTGTGAGATGCTGCTCATTTCTTCCAAATGGAAGGTCTATTTTTGTTGTCAACTGAGCTGAATTTGGTAATTTTGTTGCAATTTTTACATGGCCACAAACAATCAAAATGTGGTTCTCCCCTTGCGGGAGATGAGATGTTAAAAGGCTGCTAGTCATTTTACTGTTTTTTTGATCTGTTCTGGCTAGGTATTCCTCACTGAAGCTCAGAAAAGGGAGATGTGTTCCTTTTCCTATCCCATCCTTTTAAAACTGTACAAGACTTGAGTAAGTTTACAATAGGGGACCTCTGGAATAAAAGATAAAAGAACAGAAATTCAGTTTTTGCATGCAGTGTTGGATAAACTGAGGCCTTTAGTCATTACTGAGTCTTGGAGCAGTAAGTTTTGTGTTTTGGGTCTGGCTGCTCTGAACAGTTGTGTCCTCCGTGGATGGTGAGCATTTTTAGTTAGGAGCAATTTAATTGTTCCAGTGTCATTAGGTTTTGTTGTTGTTAAATCGGGACATAATGGCAACCCATTTTCCACATTGTGAGTTGGGTTCTGAGTAACACTAAAGTTGGAGTCGGCATCTTGATGTGTTGCAGAGCCCTGTTACGTTTTGAGGAAGTTGCTGCCCTCTCTGGAGTGTGGTATTTCAGTATAGGAGTGATGAAGTCTAAGTCATAAAGACAACAGCCAGTGGG
>NW_010402910.1:0-6418 GCF_000710305.1 Buceros rhinoceros silvestris | reverse complement strand
CGGGGCTGGGGGGGTGGGTAGAGGTCAAACATTTGACCACAGATGAAGAAAACTGAGTTGGTCTCAAATTAGCTAAAAGTCTCAATCCACCACTGATGAATGAAATTTAGAACTGTGAGCAAGAACTTTTCCCAGTGAGGCAAACAAGCTGGATTTATATTTGTTCTAAATTAGTGAGCTAAAGCAGAGAACTATTAAACAGCTTGCCCAGTGTTCCAAGAGCCGTTTCAGAAGCCTGTTAAGCTAATCTGAGCAGTTGTATTTCCAGAATCTCTTCTGTGATAACACTTTTTCAGGAAGAAACATTATCTCTAGCATGAGACCTTTGAAATGTTATGTCTAAATAAAGCAATTTCTATGCTTTAAATTTAAAGCAATTTTCTATGCTAAATTGAGAGATATGGTTGTGTGACTTAGTGATTACTGTGCTTGTGGAAAATATTACTTCTAAGAAACTTCTCTATCAACATGCTAGGCATCTTTACATGGTTTTATCATCGTATAACCTTTGTAACATTAAAATAATGACTGACTAAAAGCTGACTACACGTGAGACTAGACTCTTGTAAACCCCTTAAGTTATCCCGTGTCTTCAACCCTCCGCCCAAGATGTGACACCTTTTACAGTCTATATGTGGCACATGAACAGCTTTGGCTACTTTTCATCAGTTAAGGAGAACTTATGGATCCTGAAACTCTGAAACATAAATTTCCAGCTGGTGGCATAGCTTTATGTACAGAAGGGACCTGGCACTGAGAGGATAGTCTCAGTGAAACTATAGGAATATGTAACAACAAGACAATATAATCTACTTGGGAGTCAACACCGAACACCACAAGATATTTCGAGTTTTTATGTATTAATTTAAGTCTACAGAGAGACTGTGAAAATTCTGGATAATTGAATCTACAAAGAATATTTCTTAATAAACAGGTTACTGCATTCTCCACCACTGAATTAGGTTAAATGTATAGGCTTTTATTTTATTTTATAAATTTTTAAATTTTATTTCTCAAGAAAAAGATCTTATCTTGAAAAAACATGTTTATCGCATGATTTGGCAATATCCTTTTTACAGAAGTGATGTGCAGTAAAACAGAAACATTATCTTGATCTAGGGGAAAGGCAGAGGCAGTCAACAACAAAGCGAATCAAGATTTTGATTTGGTATATGGCATATGGTATATCAGAATTGGATATGCACACAGAAGGTTTTCAGCATGGAGATAAGGTAATCATTCAATGTGATGGTTTAGAAATGTCAGTAAACATTTCTAATATCTTTCACTCTAGTGATAGAGTGAAATCTGCATGTGACAATGGCTTAGTAAGGACTTAATAAAGTTAGGTGAATAAGCAATACAATAATAGCTATATATCAATGTTTATTAAGTACTGTTGATAAATAATTCTTCAAATTATTTAAGCTCAACATATATATTAAGAAAATATGGGGTTTGCTACAAAAATCTATCCTCACTAGTGAGATCAGAACAGTCTAATGGAATTGGGAAAGGTCTTCTAAAGACATACTTTAGAACTTATGTTTTTACTAAGAGCTTTTAAACAATGTAAAAAATATCATTTATAAAGAAAAAGAATGGTAGCATCCTCCAGTAAGAATCGTTCTTCCAAGTGCCGGTCTTTCCAGACACGTGGTACTCTAGCGATGTACTCAGCCATAAAAAAAAGTCTCAGGTCAAGTCTCACATACAGCACTATCTGTTACTGCCCATTCATGTGTGACTTTACAACCACTGAAAGGATGCCAGAAGCTGGCTTTTCACTCACAGTTTTTCAGTCAGAATCGCTGGATCAGAATTTGAAATCTAAAGGAAGACAGAGCACAGAACTTGCAAATAACTAACAAAAAATGGGGTTCTTTCTCTGGGCTATTTTCTGTGCCAAGTAGTTTTTGCAAGCTGGAAGGCAGTTCTAAATAGAGGTTAGCAGCTAGTAAGACCTGCTAAAATTAGCAAACAACCTGCTAGTCTGTGGATGACAAACATAAGAAGATAAGTTATCAGTTTGTCATATTTCATGTGAAATATTTCAAATTTTCTTATACAAACAGGAATAAGAGGCAGTTCTTTATTCCTTCAGCAAAAGTAACATTCAGACTTCCTCTAGAAATGCAAACAGTATGAGTCAGGTACAAAACTCTTTCATATTCTTTAAGTAAAAGAGAAAAACCCTCCCACTACATGGAGAAAATGGTTTTGTTTCACCCTAGTAGAATTTATTTTCAGAAAGAATATATCATAAAGCATGCAAGACTCTGTGAAGGCAAATGTACGTGGCATAAACGGATCTTTGACTGCAGCTTCAGGGAATTTGTCTTTATGACATAACTGTACAATATAGCAAAGACTTGGGTGTTCTCAGGATCTGAGTAATAATATTGGTTCTTCTTTCCTATGGAAACCTGAAGTCAATGGGAGCTTTCCTAGAATCAGGCATTTGCAGATAGGACAGTCCAGCCCTATGCTTATAAATACATTTTCCCTCAAAAATATACTCCAAACTAAATACTTTTTATACAACTTAAAGGGCACATATGAAGAATATTTTGTTTCTATTTTTATTCTCTGTTACTGTTGAAACACTAGCATCTGTCTCTTCTAATTCACCCTGCAAACAGAGCTGCATTTGCCATGCCTATCTAAGCCAGTCCTTTGAAACTGGAAAAATAACTTCTTGTAACAGTCATTTTAATATTTTTCCTCTTACTGCTACCTCAGTTCCTTGCTTTAGAATATAAAATTTTCAGTATAAAATTTTCTATCTTGAACAAATCTTGTACTGAAACAGGAAAACACTATGTCTAAAGCCTGAATATGATTTCTAAAAAAGTCAGCCAAAGACGTCAATTAAAAGATCATCAGACAAATAGCTTAAGTGCATCAAGGTATTGATAAATCTAATAGAGTTCTTAAGTTTCAGAAAGAGAATAGTCATTGATTGTTGCAGAAAGATTATCAGAAGACTCGATTTTGTTTGATGTTTGATTATCAGTTTATTATAACTGCACCATACAGCACCTCTAAAATTGTCAGATGCTTTTCCCTTTACAAAGCTCTTGGAGAAGAGTCAATAATACAGGCAAATTTGCTTAGAGTGGAAATTTGGTATTGTTGAGTAAGATCTCTTCTGTCATAAAAAGAGAAAACAAATGGAGCCCATTTTCATAAATAGGAATATTTTATGGTAAACAGATAAAGGGATAAGCAAACCTGAGATCAAATGTATTTTAGATCTTAGATTTTATTTCTTCTTTAATACTGTGCTTGTGAAGAAGAAAATCTATGGATAATATTCTAGACTTTTTTTCTTTTTTTTCTTTTCTTTTTTTTTTTTTTTGGTATAAAGTAGGTAAGAGGTTTGCCTAACAAGGGGCAATATGCATCAATATGCTACACAAAAAGCTGACACTGGAACTAGAATATACTACAGCAAATATATGTAGCATCTGTTCACATTTAAGAGATAAAACCATCTACTGTATGGATGATAGAAAATTATTTCCTTACCATGCCCCACCCATGTAATGATTTGGATCCACTACTTTTATTTTATATAAATATATCTGCTAAAAGTAAAAAGCAGGATTTGCAGAATAATATACATTCAAAAGTTAGGAAATGCTAGAATTAAGGAATTTTTAATGATTCATTAGATTTAGCCTCTCTCCACCTCAACACCGTGAAAGAGTCTTTACCTACATGGATTAAATAATTTTCCATCATTTCATTCAGTGCATAAGAGAGCATAAGGAAACTGGCTTGCTCTAGAAGTGCAATAAAGGGAAATATATTTGTTTCTATGCACTTGTACTTTGAATAAAGAAGAAAACCAGAAAAGAAGAGTTAGTTTTATGGTTTCATTTGAATGTTGGCCTAAGTAAATTAAAAGGAAAAATAAAAGTTGGTTTAGCCTAGCAAGTATCTTTTTATAGGTAGAAGTGAATCCCTCTTTTTCTTTCTTCCTGAATTTTCAGATTAAGGTGTGATTTTCAGAACTGCTAAACACTCAGTACCTGAAGCTGTGTTTAAAACTAAAAAGTAAATATTTGCAAGATACTTAGCTTCTGTGAGAACAAATGGCACAAAAATACATCATGAGAAAATGAGCAATGCTGTTCTCAGAACAGAGTGTAGATGAGGCTTAAAAATCCCTACCCAGAATCATCTGACTTGACTTTAGAGAAAATGACTTACTGCAATAAAAATAAGGGTGTGAAATTATAGTCTGAGACCTCCTTTTCAGTAATTGTCGTGATGCTCAGACTTATACAACAGTAAATAGATTGGTTCATCATCCATTGGTTCATAAATTTAATACTAATTCTCGTGTGCTGTATGATAAAGACGGGAACTTTTCAAAGACTGATTGATGACCTATAAGTTTCACCATTAAACTTATTTCAGTGATTATTCATACCCTTCTGCAACCTTCTGCTCTATAAATCTACTAAATACAATTTACTGTATCCAGTAAATACTCCCATGTAGAATTATCTTCCTTATGAGACAACAAAGTCTCTGTAGTTCCAAGTCTCCATAATACCACTACTAGTCTTCTAATGCTTTTGAAGATACAAACACGTTATATCTCGCCTGAAATAAAATGTTAGTCTCTATATGATGCAAAAAATGAATTTAAGGTTATGCTTTCCACAAACAGGCCACAGTTCTCCACCATGATTCTTATGCTGTGAAGTTCTTCACTTCTTTCCCTGCTGTTGCTGATTTTCTCTGTCCAGCCCCCTTGCTGCTGGCAGAACTTAAAGAACACCATCTGGGACCACCTTCCTGTATCTTTATCACATTGATTTACCATCTGTTCACAAGTCTTATTGGAAAGCCCATCTTTAACTTCCTCTTAATCTCCCTTTTCTGCACTTTGTAACTGTAATTCAAATCCAGTTAATGAAAAAGACAATAGAAGGCTTTCACTCCTATAGTATTTACTGACATAGTTGGTTATGGCTAAGTATTTTCATATATGTCTGAAATTTCTTTCAAAAAATCAAATTAAAGCATTTCATATAATGTAATAAAAGAAAACAAATAAATGGGAAGTTGATGTTTGTCTGCTGACTTCAGCTTTCAATTAGATAAGTAAGGTATAAGACATCATAATCGCTTTATCCAAGCAATGTATAATTCCATAGATTAATATTAAGGTCATTATCCTAAGTCAGTAAATCAATAGTTAATTTTGTGCATTCCAGTGTCTTTGACTCAACTGGACTTATTAGAGCATAAAGGAATACACTCCACAACGACTGTTCTCAGCCTGTGTACTGCTCCATTGCTCTGTAGTACAAGGCAGAGGAGGGAATTATTTCACAAGACCTTCAAAAAACATTTACTGAGGGACTATGAAGATGCTGTTCTTTTTTTTTTTTTTTTTTTTTTTTTTTTTTTTTTTTTTTTTTTTAACTAAATATGGGGGGAGGATGAAATATATCAGGGATGGCAAATCAACTCTTCAGGGCAGCATGGCATGTTGTATTAGCCATAGTACTTTGCAGAAGTACTGCTGCAGTTGCTAGTTTCTTGAGAGAACACCAGCTGCGGTACAGCTCTTTTCTGGGCTGTGTAACTGGTAATCTCAAATCAGTATGTCAAACAGCACATTCACAGTTTCAGAACATGGATTCCATCACTGAAGTCAGTGCTTAAGTTTAAACCACTTACAACTAAACTTGAATGCATGTACCCTGGGAACTGTTAACAGGTTATTGCTTGTTATACACTGCATGCCATTCCTGGTATGTGGTCTGACCTTTAGTGAAGCCAAGGTACTGTTTCAGATCAATGCCAGTGGCAGAGCTCCAGTGCTTTACTGAGACCTCAGAGAATTTCCAGTCACGTAGAAATTTGGAGATTTTTCATTGATGTAGGCCTATCTAGTCTTTATTCTCATTTCAAGTGTCAGACCAACTTCTATCATCAGCTAGGAGGAAGAACCTCCTTGTCCTGATTTTGGCTGGGATAGAGCATAATTTTATTCCTAGTAGTTGCTGTAGTGTTGTGGTTTGGATTTCAGATGTGAACAATGTTGATAATACACTGAGAACTGCTTACACTAAGTCAAGGACATTTCAGTTTCTCATGCTGCCCTGCTGGTGAGGAGGCTGGGGGTGCACAAGAAGTTGGGAGGGGACACAGGTGGGAGAGCTGACCCAAACTGGCCAAAGGGATTTTCCATATCTTTCCATTTTCACGCTCAGTGTACAAACTAAGGGGAAAGCTGGCCAGGGGGCCACTGCTCAGGAACAGCCTGGGCATCAGTCAGTTAGTGGTGAGCAATTGTTTTTCATCTGCATCACCTGTGTTTCTTTATCACTTGTGTTCTCTTTATATCTTTTTTTGGTTATTTTACTTATTATTATTATTATCATTATTATTT
>NW_010402909.1:46562-47019 GCF_000710305.1 Buceros rhinoceros silvestris | reverse complement strand
CTCAGCTGCTTCTGCAAAGCAGGATGTTAAGCATTGCAGAGCTGCGTCTGTGTGGGCATAACTCTGCTCTCCATACTAATATGTATCTGCATCATATCATACAGTGACTTCTTTTTAATGCTAACAGCCACCACCTAATTCTCACAACATTGAAAATTGCAGCATAATTCTGTTTGGATGGAAGTTCTTCAGGGTCTTCAGGGTCAAAATCCTATTCCCATGAAAGCAAATGGGAATTTTCCCCCTGGCTTTCATAGAATCCAGCTCTGGCAAGCCATGAATGCAGATCTGTCACTTTCCTTTCTCTTTCTTCATGAAGTTCCTGTGATTTTTTTTCTGGGAATCAGATTAGTGAGTTCTCATTTGACTGAATACCTCTCTGAGGTACCTCAGCGAGACTGAAACATTTCCTGTGGCTGGCGTATCCACTTCAATATTCTTCAAAATGGATGTTGCA
>NW_010402909.1:28701-46494 GCF_000710305.1 Buceros rhinoceros silvestris | reverse complement strand
GATGGAAACATTTCCTGTGGCTGTCTTATCCACTTCAATATCCTTCAAAGTGAATGTTGCAGCCCTTAACCATTGAAACAGGCTTTTCTTTCACAGCAGCAAAGCAGCAAACCAGCCTGGATAAGATGAGAGGGACACCGTAAATATTACATCGGGTATGAGGCATTTACTGTAAATTCAACAGGAACCCTCCCAGCTTCCCACTGGGAGAGAATTCCTGGGAATAGAAAACTCTCTGGAGTCTGTAATAACTTCTTAAGTGATATTGGGATTTTTAACATTCCATATTACACAACAGGAAGCAGAATCTTAATAGAAATGCTGCACAGTTGCCTTTAATAGGAAACAGAGTCTATGCAGTGGTGGAGGAATATTTAAAATATTCTGGTTTCTTTTTTATTTTTTTTTTTAAATTAAAACCTGGTTTTAGATAATTTTTAAGTTACTGCACTCTCTATACTGCTGGATTCAAGAAAAAGTAGTGCAGGTCCAGGCATGACAGTCATGTTATACGCTCTAGGCTGATCGGATCCTCACTCCAGGGCTCTCAAAGCTGTGAGGTTGGGCTGGGAAGCCCAGGAGAACAGCCTGTCTGATGAATGCCTTCAGGCTCCAGCTTTTCTTTGCAGATGTCCAGTTCTCATGTAGCTGCAATGTTGAGCTGAATCTAGGTCTGGACATTTTTACAACATCAGCAGGACCTGCTAAACTTCAGATCAAAGCAAGCTGACTTTCCTGTTCAGCCCCTCTCAGAATGGGAGCAAGCTTCAAACCTCAAGTCAGCCTGGTTTTGTTCGGCTAGAATATGAGAGTAGGATGCAAGACCCTGCCTGGGAATTACAACCTCAGGTAAAGGGAATGGGACACGGGTTAAATCTGCAAGCCAGACTTCTGACTCCTCGCTTATGTGGACTTTAGAATAGGCAGGCGGAAAGGTAGAGCTTTGAAGTTCTGAAGAGGGTTTCACATACCCTCTTTGAAAATGCCAAAAGGTTCCCTTTCCCACTTGTGTGAGTGACAAACCACCCTCAGTGCAACATACATACTGAACTATAGATAGCGACGTGTTAGTACCTCCTTCACAGAGAATTTACTCGCTAGGATCCTAATCAGCCGAGGCCTCTTAGCCCTGTGCTGCTGCATTTGGTGGTCAGAGGGGCTACGCAGTTGTGCGAGATTGTGCACATGGTTGGGGTGGTTTGCTGATAAGGGTTTGCTGACCCTATGGACAACAACAGACAGCGAGGAAGGATTCCTCATGCTCCTCACCCTGAAGAAATATCTTTGTGCTCTGGCATTTGAGAAATACCCAGACCATTCAGTAGCCATAAATGTTTTTCCTGACTTTCAGCTGAGAGAAATTCCTTCCAGCTGATGCTGTTTTATACAAACCACAGGGTACATGATCTTGAATTGAACCCAGCCCTTTCGCTTTAAGGTGATTTGTGGCTGCTTCTTGGGTCTGAGTGAAGAATGGGGCTTGAACTTCTTCTTCCCCCCAAGCAAGTGGCCGGTGAGTAACACTTATGAGTAAGCCTTGTCTGTGCAAATTAAGCTTTCCCCCACCCAGTCTGAAACATGTTACAAAGTGATCCAAAGAAAGTAAGGTTTTCTCTGGGCGCAGGCAGGCAGGAGGACGCGAGTGAGCCTTGGCAGCAGAGCTCACCTCTGGCTGCAGGGAAGCTCTGACTGGAATCCGGACTCCTTGCCTCACCCTTGTTTCATTTCCAAATTTAAATGTCGGATAATGTTTACAGTAAATACAGGTCACCTCCATCTCTGGGAAGCAATTTCATCTCTGTGCACTTCTGTGCTTTCAAAAGAGTTGCATTTTATAGCAAGTCTTTTATTTATACGTGGTTGGAAAGGGGCTTGTGTTTTAATAAATGAGTAATCAATGGGTAGCACCCAGCAGCTTGCCATTGGTAGCATGTAATTTTCCTGTCTGCAACGTGCTCAAGGAGCTCTATTGACCATTTATGAACTCTGTGCATCACTCAGAAACCCGACAGCCCTGTGAAGTGCTCTCGATTGCTGCAGAGACTGCTGAAAAGGTAAAGAGAGGCCATATGTTAAAGGAAACCCTACGTCTCAGAATTGCACTAGGTCCTGGGTGCTTTAGGATCACGCTGTTGGACCACAGTGAGAAAATGGCTCCTGTGCTTTTTCAGCCTCTCCCAAAAAGAACAGGACAGACAGAAATTTCATCCTGGAAGTTTGCTTGCACGGTCATCCCCACAGTCTGGTACTTTTTGCTTGTGTTTGCAGTCATTTCCAGGCAGAGCTGTTGTGAATAATGGCTAAACTGAGACTGAGTTCCAGTTGGAAGCTACTGAAGAAGGCTTTTTCTCCTCTGTGCCAGAGGGTGTATGCTGAGTTCACATCCAGACAAACCCTTACCAGGATCCCCTGGAACAAGCTTGGAGGGACAGAGCTGTAGTAGAGGGAGGACCATTTCCAGCTAAAAATGTGATTATAAAAACACTTCTATGGTGGGGAGCAGCTCTAGCAGATGCAGCGACTGCTGGGGATGGGGCCGTGAAGCAGCCTCCATGCTATTTTCCCTTTAAGGTGGAAGCTGCCTCCTTGCCCACTGTTGCGGGAGTCCTGGCTTCACCTGCTCCACCCCGCACCTGAGCTGTGGAGCGGTGGCCAGCACATCTGGGTAATGAGCTTTTCAGGCCGATGATAGGGGACATCAACTCCAGTCCAGGGAAAGGAATGGGAAGGGTTGGGTAACTCTCATCTGCTTTTTGTTGCTCTGCAATGAAGCATGGGAGAGAAAGACGATGACAGGTCAGGCCTTTTTCCTCACTCCAGCTATGCTCTTTCCTGTTTCAGCATCTGTGTGCCCTCAGGAGCCAGGAGACGCAGATTTGCTTTTCAGTTGGGTTCCTGGCCTGCAGTGTGATTGTAAGAAGTCATTTCCCACCTGCCTGCCTTAGTTTCCCTCATGCAGTGAATTTCTCAGGACTAGTTGGCTCGTGCCTTTCTCTCCCTCCTCTCTAAGGGATGCTGAGCATGAGGTCCATCCAGGAACTAAGTTACCTGTAAAAGAGATCAAATAAAGATCCCAGATTCAAAATGAGACTCCTGATTAGTATGATTTCTGACCTTTCCTCTTTCCAGGACTGCAGTCCATTTCTGTTTGCAATTTTGAACATGTCTGGGCAATTTTGGCAGGTTTGGTGTCAGGAGTTTCTGCTCAGGAGCTGTCTGCAAGAAAAGAGGTTCTGGGTGTATTTTGGCCTTTCCGTGACTGAAAGCTGCCGTAAGTCCTAGTAAGGCTTTTCCAACATTAATAACATTTTGTGGCTTCTATCCCGAGGCGTATTTGAAGAGGCTTGGTTTTCATAAGGTGGGTAACAAGGTGAAAATTTTCTCCTATTACAATTTCTCCATTCTAGCCCTCCTCCCAGTTAGTACCAGAACTGTCCTCCTGCTCCCAAGTGTTACAGCCAACTGCTTAGACTTGTTAAAAACTCTAGGTTTAGCTTCCTGCTTAAAGCTGTAATTTGAGATCCTCAGTGGGTATAAATAGACGCAAATACACAATGCAGTTATGCTGACTGACATTAACTGGGAATAAGGCCCAAACATTTATTCCTTCTCTTCGCCTCTGCTGTCTGTCTTTCGAACGCAGACACACACGTGTGCCTGCACGCATGCTTGTACAGACCAAGACACTGGAAAGGTTTTTGGAACTTAATCTCCTGAAAAAACTATAGCTTTCCTTCCATTGTGTAAACTGATCTACAGGTTTATTGGTGAAGTCTGTATATGAAATAAAATGGCCTGTGCAGACCTTTGAAGGCATTTTTACGTGACAATTTGCAAGAATACAGAAGTCTGCGAGTTAATGTGGTGACCCACCAGAAACACTGAAAGTTTATCATTCCATCTCCATGACTTTATGTATACAATGTTTGGAGGAGGAGGCTTTTTCTGGTTGGTTTGGGTTTTTGGGGTTTTTTTTTTTTTAAAGAAGAATAATTATAACCCAGCAAATGCTTTTGGCATTAAAGGGGAAATTATCTCCCAGAAGTCCCTCTGGAATGACTCAGCTCTGTTGAGATCTGTGTTGGAGATCTGCAGTGCAGAAACAAGGATATGAATGTGTTTCTCAGCCATTTCTTGAGGGATAGGTGCTTCCCATACAGCCCTGCGGGTCCTTGCTCACAGCCAACTTCCCTCCACCTTGGGTGAGGGCCATGCTCAGCCCTCGGGGATGGGTGGGAGAAGCAGGAATCTCTAGGAGCCATGTACATGCTCACATGTTAGTACAGATGGACGGACACACCTGCTTCACCATGGGCAAATTTGTTTTTCTCACATAGTGAGTGAAGGGCGTAGGATCTGGGGTCAGCCACCACAGGATCAGCAGGGCACGTTGGCCCCATGGTCATGGGACACCATCCCGAAGGCTCATTCGCCAGCTTGGCTCCTGTAACTGGAGTTGCTGGCCACGAGAAGGCTGTCTGTAGGCAGTGGACATTGCCTATCACACATTATCTTTGCCTTCTCCCTTTTTTGGCAGCTCTTTGCAACAGCCAGTCACTGCAGCCTGAACGTGCACAAAGCAGCTGGTCACAAATGTTTGGTTGAGACTTTTCTCCTCCCTCATGAAAAACGACTTTTAGACAAACTACTTCCCTTTTGCATGGACATTCTTGGAGGAGGAGGGGATGCACAAAACGCTGAATTGTCTGTGGAGGATTCAAATATCTGGCAATGTTTAAATGGAGGAAAGAACCCCAAACATGCCCATTTTTACTTGATTGCTTAAGCATCTTTTCTTACAGCCGTAATTATGATTAACCTTAAGTGGTTTTTGTGACCAGTAAGTCCTTTTCTAAGGGCCTGCTTTGTGCTGGCTGCTCAGGGCATGAATTCCCAGTGCTGTCATCCCTGCCCCTTCCCAAGCCTTAAATCCCTCTGTCCACATCAGGCTGGATTTGCAGGAAGAGGCGAGAAAGAAGGGGGAATATTGTCACATTCTTTTGAAACATACATCGGAAAATTTCCCTAGGAAAGAAAAGTGCTTATGCAGCTTTAGTTACTGTACATGTGCTTTGGATTGTGTGAAACCCTATCTGCTTTTTCTCAGCAGAGTCCTGATCCCCCCATGAGAGAGGCAGACAGACAGGCAGACCAGCAGACCCAGCAACGGTGACTTGCTGCAGAGCCTCTTCAAGGTCCCGCAGGCAAGTGCTAAGAAATGCCTCTACCCGCCTCTATTTGTGGGTTTAGGCAGGTGGGGGGAAGAGGAGGACATATTCCTCCTTGGGCTCAGGCCCAAAGGACTTGTGAAAGCAAAATATTTGGGATGTAAAGTCTTTACTAGAAAATATGGCCGTGGCTTTTAAATGCCTCAGGATTTTTATCAGGACGTGAGCCTTACGGGTTAGCAGCTCCATTCCCTTACTCTGTCCTGATGCTGCTCGTGCAGCTGGATGCTCCCTGTCCGTGACAGAGCCTGCTTGGGATGGCAAACCCAGAACAAAGCCCCGAACAGCGTATGTGTAGAGGAGGGCAGTGGAGAGCTGCTCAGACACTCAGAGCTCAGTCCGATTAGCCTCAGGTCTCCAGTACTGCTCTGTCTTACTTGTTGAAGGTCTCACCTCCTGTCTAGAAGTTTTTGGGACTAAATGCTCAGACTACTTTGCCTTCCTGGAAATGAGGACAGTCCCTTCTCTTCTGTGCACCCATGTCTTGAAAAAGAGTCTGGGGAAAGAAATGGTAGTGGACATGTGTGAATGTGTGTGGGCAGCCATGCTGCCACTGTAGACGCCAGCAAAAATGACACCTTTTTGTTACTCCTGGTATGATCCAAGGGCGAAGACACCTGTGAGAGGACAGAAAAGCCCCCCCATGCGGTAACAGAAATGTGGTGCTGGAGAGAGCAAGGGGCAGCTTCCGGGAGATGACTGGGCTAGCCCTACAGTTTCTCCACTGCTATTGCCCACAGAAATATTTGTCCTCACAGGGGCTCAGCACATATGTGAGGAGGAGGAGACAGCTCCCTGAGAGGGGGTAAGGCAGGGGACACATGGGGAATGCAAATACCACAAAAACAAATCAGTTAAAAATTACAGCCCAGCAGTGCTGCTGGCATCTGCTGCTTTCCAGGCTGGACCTGCACCCTAAACAGATATCTTGGGCACCCCTGGACACATCTAAGCTGAAAAAGCTAAGCAGCGTCTGGCAGAACAGCAACTCAGGGGCAGCTTCCAGTCTCCTGAATCAGCATTTTGAAGGCTAGACATGCTGAGTTACCCGCCTTCCTCCCCTCGATGCATGCATGTATATATACAGATAGAGAATACACACATAGCTATGTGTTAGTACACACACAGCCGCCTCTGTGAAATGTCAGCCAAAAAATAATTCAAAGACTGCTTGGCCTGGTTCAAACGCTGTTAGGCTTCAGAAATTACACCCCCCTCTAGGAATGGGTAAGAGCTGACACAAAGCAGCAATAACCAAAAATTTCCCAGCTGTTGTGTCTGGCCTTTTGAAAACAGGAATTCTTTGGTACAGAGCCTGAAACCTTACTCTTTCCATTCGGCAGTGCCTGAGGGCGCTAGCACTGAGAGGATGTATGAGGAAGGATGTATTGTCAGCAAGGTGCCCATAGCAACAACAGTGGTTTTTTAAAGACCTGAGCTAGAGGGACATCAGGAGGATGGGGGCAAACATTGCTAGGTCTGTTTTTCTTCCCAGAACTACGTGCATGGAGAGCCATTTGCAAGAAACACATTATGCTCCAGAGTCCAATGGCCCTACAAGACTATCGGAGACAGCTCGTTGCTCTTTATGGTTTAGTCAAGTTGGCTGCAGTCAGGGCTAAAGAAACATGCAGCAGAAACAGGATCATCTCAGGCGAGCACCGTGGGATAACAAGGTATGGTGTTCCGCTTGGCCTGTTTTACCTGAGTTTTGTCCAGGGACATCAATTCTCAAAGGCTGATAGAACAAACAAGGCAGATGAATGCAGGAATAGTCTGTGATACCCTTTGCTGCTCTCAGAGTATGTGTAGACTATTCCTAGAAATTCAGGACTGGCACAGGGAGCAGGTTTCACCAAGACCTAGATCAAGAGTAGAAGCTGTTCTCTTTTAAATTCCTGGTGCACAGGACCCAAGGCAGGTAGCATCCCCATGAGAGCATCCTTGGCCAGGGCCACGAGAGCTCTGGCAGCATGAAAGAGCTTTAAAATGCTCCACCAAGCCCCAGTCTGCCTTCCGTAAGTCTTCGGTACATGACTTAATGAACTGAAACTTCAAGTAAAACATTCACGATACTATTGCAGGGGTTGATTACATGGTGTATCTCACCTTAAGAACACAGCTTTTAAAACAGCACACATTTCCTCCAGCTTATAACACTACCACAGCTATTCCAGGGCAGGCAAAACCTGTATTTTTCTGACCTTCATGGCTCATGACATTGTCTCTAGCTCAAAGTATTGTTGGTAATATGTCTTCAGTCTCATGTAGGATGCTGCACAGATTTATGCTAAACGTCTTGCTTCCTCTGATAAAAGCAAATCTGTGGAAGCTCAGAGCTTTCCTCCTTTCAGCCTCCCCCCAGGCCATCCACATCTTCCCGCCATCTGACATGATACAAACACGCAGCTATTTCAGTGCAGGCTCCTATTGTTCTCAGAGTTCTTTGATGGTAGGAACCAAACTTTGTGCTTGGAGTGCTTAACTGGGTACCAGCACAAACTCTGATTTATAGCAGCATATATAGCAGTGTTCTACATTTTATTAATGCTGTGTGCATAATGATGGCACTGAAGTCAGATCCTTTCAGTCAGACTCCACATATGAGGCTGAATATTGGGTCTGGGCATTGTGATAAAATTCTGAACAATCGGCATCTCAAACAGCTGGCAATCACGCTGATGTTTCTTCTACAAAATGTTGCTTTCAAAGGTTTCTTTCAATATATATATATAAGCATGAAGAAAAATCTGGTGCAAAACACTTAGATTTGGTGAGTGTTCAGTCTAAGTGTAAAAAATGGCCTAGATGGAAATTGGAAAAAGACAAGTCATGATTTGTCTCATAGCTTTGTCAATGATTAGTTTGATATTGGTAACAAATGCTGCAAATATGAAATCCTGAATGAGAGAGCTGAAAAGTATCTGATGCTTATTTTGGCTCTAAGAAACTTGTTTGTTTGAGGTGAAGAGCATCTGTTGATTTCAGGAGGACACTATCTCCAGGATTTGAGCAAAACATTATGGAAACGGTTAAGTGTGAATCATTTGTCACATAAGTCAGCACTAAGAAAATGATCTCATATTTATTTATGTCCCGAGCCAAATTTGTACTCATTTCCTCTCTGAAAGGTAATAAATTACCTCAGCTGGAGTCTTCAACATCAAGCTTCAAGCTTTTAAGCAACATGATGCCCACAAATCCCTGTGGCATTGCTTGTCATCTAAAGAGGTCATGACTTCTGCAGCGAAGTGGACAGGAAGGGCTGCCATGGGGGCTCCTACACACCATCTTTTCAGTACTACCGTTTTTTTTCCAGGGGCCAGTGGAGGCTCAGGACCACTTGTCTATGCCTTCTGACATGTTTCAGGAGACCGCATTTGCCTGTGCTCTGTTTCTTCAATTATCAGAGCTTGCAGCTATCTCACTGGCCAGCCCTTCGGCTTTGCTCTTACAGTAGGGAAGCTGAAGACCTGGGGCCATCATTGCATCAGTGAAATTAGTCTGTAAGTGAAATACAAAGAGCTAACACACAAATAACAGAAAAAATGTAATCATTTGGCTCAAGCTAATAGCAAGTCCATCAAATGAATAGAAGCTTATCCAAGGCTTACAATCATCTCCATCACTTACCATCGTTTGTTTCTGACCATTAGTAACTTGTACCTACAGCATGTGTGCAATGTCCAATACTCATTTCGTGTTTAGCCATCCAGAAATTCCTCATGGAACTGCGCAGAAAAATTCACTAGTATCTCCAGCTACAAGAGTATGTGTTTTGTGTTTTTAAGTTGATGAGTATTTCCAGTAACTGGTAGGGCTGTGTAAGTGGAGACACCATTGGTAATAGTGTAATGATAGTTCCATTCCATGATGTTTTATTTAAATAGTTTTTTTCTTTTCCAGCCTAAGTAATTTTATTACTTTTATAACTTTTATGTAATTTTTATGATGTAGCCTTGTGGTTTTTACGCTAAGGCTCATAAAACCATGCAGGCTGACTGTCCCAGAGCTGGTCCATGGGTTGCAGCAGGCTGCAGATTCAGAGTCTCCCAACAAGCTTTAGGCTCCACTGCCACAGGGCTTGACATGTTAGAAGTGTACCCCAGTACCTGATGGGCCCTGCAGCTGCTCAGTAGCTCTACGCACACAAAAATTAAAACAGATTTAGGAACAACTTACCTACTACATTCCTAGGGTTCTCAAAGGGATATTGCTTTGTTAGTAGTTTACAAAGAATTATCCCTAAGGCATGGCACGGGAAAAAGAAGTATTTAATTGGTTCAGACAGAGCTAAAGCCTGCTCCCATAGCAATCAAAGGAGGTTCGGCCATTGTTTTCTGAAGTTGGAAGAGATTCAGAATATCCCATGATGGCTGCTTTGGGTTATGCGAGTCATGATTATGGTTTCTGTTGCTGTTCTTTGAGTTGCAGCTTGCTCCAGGTGCATAAAATTCAAAAAGTCGTGGCTGAAATAGAGGGGGGCTGGGGAAATGGATGGAAATGGGATGGGATAGGATGGGATGGGGACTGCAGGTGCAATTTCAGCCTGCGGGGTGGAAGGGATGTGTGGTACTTTTCATTTCCCCCACTGTGGAGCTAATCTGAAATTCTGAAAAGATCTTCCGACTGTAAAATAGCTTGTACTTATTACAGAAAGGCTTTTTCATGGTGGTACCAATGATGGTTATGTTGATTTCAACCCAAATGAGAGCTATGAGGCAGACATTCTTCCCTCTAGAGCTGCAAGTGTGGCACAGGAGCACTTCTGGGGGAGGATATGGCAACAACAGTCATTTCTTATAAGCAAGGAGTTGTCACAGAGTGCTTTTGGAAGCAGAGTCTCTCTTTGATTATGTCCAGAAAGCTATGGCACCCATCTGTACAATCTATTTTTGTACACCTTTTAGAAAAGAGTTCATATATGTGTTTCACTAGAAATAGGTAAGTGACACTTTCCAACAGCATGAAAGTCCAAAAAAAGTTTTTATAAATCATCCAGGCTGGAACTGGCTGATTGGGAAAGCTGGCACTGTGAAATCTGTAGGACTATGCCCACTCCCTAAACAGGTTATAGTTGTTTGTACGTAAAGTGAATATTTCTGTGCAAAAAAAAAAAAAAAAGATTTAATTTAAGGAGTTCAGAGGCAAATTTGTTTTCATTAAACAATTCATGAAACAAATAAGCAGCAACAGGAATTCTCCCTAAATCACCAGCTCTGTTAAAACCTGATTTTTTGGACAAGGAAGGTGCCAGCCCCGTGACAGAGGAGAGGTGTGAGGTGAGGCCACATCAGTGGATGTGCACCTCTGAGCAGGTGGAAAAGAAACCGCAGTTCACTTCGAGGCCTGCCCTGGGTCTGATTCTACCTTCTAGCCTGTAGCATGCTAGAGCTGATTTCAGGGTGGAGGTGCTGGGCCATGAGACGGGGCATGGGGCTGGGGGAAGGGAGTTCAAGAGCGTTGTAAAGGCATGTGGCTTCTGGCTTCCAGAAGGTTTTGAGTATGGTGGCATCAAAGTTTTTGTTCATCCCTGTCATAAAAGGTGAGCATCTCACTGTCTTTAACACAATCACCTTACTCAAACCCTGTATTTCAATGTGGAAGGAGCAGCAGAAGGTATCTTACCTTCTTATATATGGGGAACTTGCTGCAGGGACTGAACCTGGGTCTCTTAAGCTCCAGGCTCCGACTCAAATCACCAGACAACTCCTGCCCTCTTCCTCTGCAGCCGCTGATCCGGAAAAAACTGTGCTCATAATCTGGTGTTAATCTCTTCAGATCAAATAGTGTTGCTCTTAGCAAAATAATCTTACAGAATGACTTGGCTCTCAGCTGAGAGCAAAAGGAAGATCTGGGCAGTGTATTACAGTCAGAGCACGGCACCAGGAAATTAAGCGTTATTATATGTGCTCTGGCAACGGAGCGCACACGGAAGTGATGTTATGGCATGCGCACCACCATTCCGTCTCTTCGTTCCTAATCCTTTGCCCATCCAATATTGTTATGGAGTTTTCTTAGGGGAAAGCAAAGCTAATTTCTAGGCTTACTGTTAAGAAAAAAAAGATTTGGCTGTGAATTTTTCCTCCTTTCTTTTCTTAAGGTGCCAAATGAGCAAACTGCTGTGCGCTGCCTGTCTGTTCCCTTCTGGAGTGTGTGCGTCAGGTGGGGCATGAGCCAGATGTGCGAAAGTAGGTTCGTCACCAAAGTAGCTCAATCCCTTGACACCTTCTTTCTTATTTTGCTAATGGTACCACATGGTCGCGAGGCCAAGACCACCAATGTGCCTCCTGTTTAGAGCTCAGGGCAGAATGTAAATGTTTTTGTGCATCACCACTGCTGTCTAGACCCACAAGGAATGAAAGAATCCCTTTGAGACCAGGTCGTCTGCCACACGGCAGCACGTTAATAAGACTGTGGGTAAGCAATCTGGCATTTAAAAGCAGTATTGTATTTTTCCCCCAGCTCTAGGAGCCTGGTAGTGGTAATGAATGTCTGAAGCCATGGCTTTGGTTCCTTTCTAATATAAAGATTTAATACTAGACTATAAGTCAAGAACTTTGGTGGCTGGTCTTTAGCTGCATTGTAATTTTTTTTCCATTTCCTCTGGCCAGATCTAGAGGGAAAAATAAGCTGGAGTCGTGACCCGAAGCAAAATCCCCAGCCACTGTGGAGTTGTTGACATACTTCTTTGCCTCAGGGAATCTCTATTACATGGGTGAATTCTCAGATTTTATTGTAGGGTATCACAGTACTGATAATCAGAGGACCTGTCTCTAAGGACCTATTCCACAGAAATATTTGTGATTTTCAGAAGAATGTCTTGTCTGTTAACAGCGTTAACAGAACCTTCAGTTAGCTTGCATTCGTGCTTGTGAAGTATTTTCTGATCACAGCCAAAAGGTGCCTAAACAGCAGATTAGTAAAATTTTTTTCCTGAGGGGCTTTCTGGGGAAAATGGGGAGATGCTTTCAATATGAGAAGGTCTCAGCAAGCTAGAGACCTCCATATTTCAAACACAGTGCAGATACCAAATAAAGCAGTGGTTCATTCCTACTCAATTAACACTTCTCAGCTTCTATATGAGCTTGAACCTCCAATTCATTCAACACATTAATGCTATACATTGTTGAAGCCACCGGGCGGGTCTCTCTCCAGTGGATTTCCTTCAATACTATTTATTTTACAGGATCTCTCTGTTCCCAAATACATAGTTTTCTTCAAGTGCTGGAAAATGTTTGGCTCACTCACAAAGTTCACGAACCTTCACAGCTCTCTAGGTGAACTTAGCCTGACTTTCCCATGTATAACCAAATCCCAGTCCAGGTCAGACTCGTTTGGTTTCATGTTTCGCTACAGACAATTTTTTTACAGCTCAAGTTTTAAAGACCCGAATGTGGGACAGATACAGAGCTCCCACAAACACAGGCAGTAGCTGGGATAATAGTTGTGCATCTCATTTGTCGTATCTGATGCTGAAATGTACTTCCTCGTAGCAAAATCCCGGAGTAACTAGTGGGAATTAGCAGTGAAGCAGAAACACAAGAGGAGTGTTTATTGTTCATTTGGTAAAATAATTCCACCAAACCTCTGTTTGGTCTAAGGCATTGCAAGTTTGTGAAAGTACCCAAAGTATTGAGGGAGGCAGCTCAGCTTGTTCTGAAATGTCCACAAAAGGGCAAACACCGGGGCTAGAAATGTATAATGCATAGTACATGGAGTCTGCCAAAAAGTCTGAATTAGACAATTCTGTCATGCTGGTTCCACGTAAGAGCCCAAAGAGGCGGTGCTTTATGTCAAGAAGCATGAGTCAATCCTCAGAGGAGGATGCTCGGATGGAAAACAGATTGAAGAAGGGCTCTGCAGGCTGTGCTGCTGCAGGTCCTGTCCCTTGAAGTGAAAAGCAGAGGAAGAGAGGCAAAAATGGAGGTGGTAACAAATGATGTGATGGCAGAGTGTCAATCACAGCGGAATTTTGTCCTGGCCTCATATTACAGTGGTGCTGGGAGTGCTGCTCCAGCGAAGGCTGTGTCAGCACTTTGTTTAGCTTATCCACCGATTTATTATCTGCCTTTTGGGCTGAGGCTGATTTTTCCAGCAGTTAACCTGGCAACAGCTCTCCATGTATTTTCAGCTAGTGCGTGGTTCAAGAGTTCTTTAATCTCTCACCCCTGCAGCCTCCGTCCCAGCATATTCTACCATGGCACAATTACCTCAGTGACAGGGGTTGTAAGCCTGAAACACAGGATCCTCGGCAAAGACAGGGGCTTGTGCAGAGCTCCCCCACCCACCCTCAGAAAACACTAGCACCCTGGGCCTGGCCTGTCCTTAGGCTGAAAGTCCTTTGATGGTTGACAGAACTGGTGGATATTTTGGGGCAATTTCCAGCTAGTTGGAACATGAAAATCCTGTGTGCTAAGGGCAGTGATTTACAGTTGCAAGCAGTGGAATTGTCCTACCTAATTAGGTACGGCCTCTCAGAAAAACTGGAATAAACGCATCTTCTCCGTCCAATTCTCTTGTAAAGTGCAATAGTTTGAAATAGTTTAAAATGCTCTGTCTTTGTAATGGGGCATGAATGCAGTCAGCTTGCCTGGTGGGTGATGGCTCATTAACCCATGATAACTTGATCAGACCAAGCCGAGAAAAGGACCAGTGATAAATTGCTAGAATGAGGTGCTGGTCTCCCAGAAGCTCTGGTGTTGCTCGGATAGGAAACTACAGCACCACTTGCTGTAGTGTGAAGCTTTTGCTACATCAGTCTCTGCGCCTGAAATTTGGAGTGTGGTAAATATGTCACCAGTTCTTAAAACATCTCCCAGGACCCCTATCTCAGGAAGGCTGACTTCTATGTCAGACAAACATAGAATTAGTAGGCACTTGGATAAAACTGATAGATGGGGGAGGAGTTCGTGTGGCACTCTTAGGGAGAAATCACACCTCACAAATCTATTACAAGTATTTGAAGTGTCAAACAACCCTTAACTAACACTGAGCTGCCTGAGAGAGTCAGAAGGCTTTTAACAAGACCCCTCAGCAGGAGGAAAAGACTTCTCATCAATTACAAACTTGTAATAATAGCAAACAAAGGACAGGGTGAAATCTTCACATTTCACAGTGTTCTACAAACACTCAGGAGTGTGGCAGGGAAAGTGATTGTGCTTGCCAATAAGACATAACTGTTTAGAACTAAAGCTGACTGGAAAGAGATGCAGAAGGATCTCCTGGTACTGAGGAGAGCCTCAGTACTCTGACCCCATTTGATTCAGTAAAATAGAATGAGGTTTTACTGGAAGACACGATGTTATTTTGCCAAATGCAAGGTAAAGCACGTGGGAGAAAGGGACCCCAACCACAAGCACACCCAGTTATCGCTGCTCCAGGAAGTTTACTATGGATTGGTCTGTACAAACATCAGCTTAGCATTCACCGGAGACCAAAAGGCAGGAGTTATCACAGACAAATAGCAAACAGCACAGAAAACACTCTTTGTGATTATATAAATCCCCAGTGCAGGGATTCTCTGTGTGGTCCTATCCATCATGTCTCATGAAGGATATAGTGGAAAGACACAGAGGAGGAAAACAAGTAAAGGAATGAGTGCCTTGAAGGGATATGAGGGAGAGCTTTCAATCACACATGGCATGGAGAATACAGCACAGAAACTCCTCATCAGGGAGTGAAATGCAAAAGACACCAGCACAGTGCAGGTGAGGTTCAAGGAGGAGAAGTTCACGCATGCCATTGGTAGTCCCTGACGCACTGGTGGCTTCAAGGAGGAGGCCGTGTGAAGGGAAGGATCCCTGCAGGCTCCCCTCTTCTGCCTTCCCTCCCCAGCTGTGGTCAGCATGCTAGGTTTGATCGGTCTTTGATCTGACCTCTACCCTATGCCATATATTTAGCTGCTGTTAGGGTCTATTCATATGCTCTTTCCTAGCTGAAGACCTTATGATGCTGGTCTGCTCCAGCAGCTTGCCATGAACATCTCCTAAAGATGACCCTCCCTTTCTCCAGCACAGATTGCCCTTGGTGCTTCTCAGTCAAAGCCGTGTATGTTAGTGAAGTCTCTTTATTTCAAGCACTTACATGGAAATGCTTTTGGAAGTCAGCAGGTAACTGTCTCCAAGGAAGGTGGTGAGAATCTACGGGTGCCTATCCGTTTTTACGCACAGCTACAAGGTAGAAGAGTCTTCCCAGGAGCAGGTGTATGAACCTGTACTGGTTTATAAATCAATCCACCTCTTGACCGGAAGCTCCCATTCTGATAAAGAGGTTTGGGGTTTATTTACTCTGTGCCCAGTCAGTACTTACTTTTGATTTATAAAACAACAATCCATTCAAGCTAGGTAAGCTTATCTATGTTTGTTCTTAACTGCAACAGTTTAAACTCTGATCCAAGATCCTGGTGGGAAATTTTTCCTGGGAAGTCCTAAAATCTGGTGTTAGATGAACCTATGCCATGAACTGAGGGTGGTTGTTTTTAGAGCAATAAACGAAACATCTCTTGTGACCAATCTCACTGTGACAGTCCAGCAAGGCAAGTGGTAGATATTGAAAGGAAATCTGGCCAGATAAAAGAGTGTTTGATGATGAGGGAGAGGTTTGGGGCTGTAATGGGGGTGGAAATACTAGTGAAACACAATACCAGAGGAGAGGGCTCTCTTTCTGCAAAGATTCAAACTACTTTTGTACTATGTCACTCACACCGATGTTCACAGCAGCTCAAGCTGTGTCCCTGCATACCTCCAAAGTCTGTCACATAGTTACTATTTTACAGAGATTTTCTAGTACTTTCAACAGAGGAGTTTAGCTTTTCCAAAGAAAAACATCCACAATTTCACCATAAATGACCAAAGTCCTGAAATACAAGGTTAAATGACCAGAAGTGAGGGGCCTCATTTCCAGCAGGCAGGTGCTTCAGGGCTGCAAAGGAAAGACACCCAAATTATGAGCTAAGCTGGAGCGCTGAAGCTGCGCACAGGAAGATATCCAGTGATTGTTGGAGAATAGCTTGTCTTGGTCACTGACCAGGATGATTGCATGTTAAAGTTATTGCTCTTCCCAGATATCCACCACGCACTACGAGGCAGTGGCCAAAATCAATTAGGAGCGATCACATCACACCGCAGACGGCAAATGGACTGTCAATCTTTCACTGAGCAACAGTGCTGCTTATTAACTTATTGAGGATGTAATAGGAATGGCAATGGGTGAATAGTTCACGACAGATTATTTATGCATCAGATTTCCTCCCGTTCGGTCTGTTTGCAAATTGACCTTGACTTGAATTACATTCGTAATTCAGAACAACTTGGTAACTAATTTCAGTGGCACAGCTCATTTGAGAAGGCCCCATTTCAGCTTTCTGACATCCGAAAAGCTGGCAGGGTTTTTAATGACTCTTAACTCTCTCCATCCAAAGGTTTCAAAGGGGCCACATCATGCCGGAGATGTTTTACTGGGGCCTATACCATGATGGAGATGTTCTACGGAAGCAGTACGGTGAAATGCAGAGGGACCCAGCAGCCAAGTGCCAAGCGCACAGCCCCTCCACTGCCTTTTTTTGAGCTCACTGCTTTAGCCCCTGAACTTGGCATCCATGGCTGTACGCAAAGCCTGATGACATCTCTGAGTGTCTTCCCACTGACCTCCATAGGTTTTGGGTCAATGCTGGATCTCCTCGCTCCTCTGTGATATCACAGCCTGCTTTCATACAAATGAGTGGTGAGGTCACACGTTCAGGCCTCCAGGTTTGAAAGCACTGAGGTCAAAACTCATTTCAGTCAGGGGAAATAGAGCAGAAAAGTATTTGGCCCTACTTGGAGACAAGGGAGAGGAGAGGAGGAGCTGGGCAAGAGCCCACATGTGCTTGAACAGAAAGCGTCTGATGTTTCGCAGACATGGGGAGGAATGCTTCGTGAGACCCAAGGCGCAGCCCAGGCTGGATGAGCTGCTACAGCTCTCGCTTCAGAATAAAAGCCCAGCTCTCCCAAGAAAGCCATGTGCTCACACAGATGGGACAGTGAAACAAGCCACTTCTCCTGTCTGTGTACCAAGCCTCGAGCAGGCTCTTTCTTGGCCTGTGCAGCTGAGACCTGCAATCCTGAGAAGTGGTGAGCATGTTCCCAACACCTGGGAAAAACCAGCTCAGGGTGCTCCTGGCCTGGGTAGTGCTGGCAGCTTCTCTTGGTGGTCTGGGGAAATTACTGACACAGACACTTCTGCTTTTTCTAGAGTGTCACAATTTGGGGTCATTTTGATGAAAGTCTGGTTGCATTTGAAGAGCTCTAATTATCCCTTCCAGCAGTGTGAGGGACCAGCAGACTGTCTGCAGCATGTAGGAAGTTCAGGGTCACCCTGACCCAAGCTCTGATCCAGTCTGTCCCAAAGTGTCTCCGTGGGCGATGTGTTTGTAATTGCCCTGGTCCAGCCCTGAAGGCAAGTAGGGGCCTGAGATAGTCCCAGAGAGGTAGATGGCACAAACACAACACTCCTGAGGCACTCTCTGAAGTATCTTGGGAAAAGTGCTTTTGAACTTTCGGCCAAAGCTGTGAGTAGCAGGAAT
>NW_010402909.1:27601-28627 GCF_000710305.1 Buceros rhinoceros silvestris | reverse complement strand
AGGAATGTGGCTGAGGACACCTGCGGTCATCTCACTCCACATCCTTGCTCCACTAGCCAGGCAGGCAGCTCTTCTTATAGGGTGAGATGTGCACCCTGCTCTGTGATTCCTGCCTGTTCCAGGAGCGGAGAGAGGAAATAACTGTCCCCAGTGACACAGCCATTAACAACTGTGCAGGAGTTACCGAGACACTCTGAGAGCTGCAATTTATAACAGGTATTTATCATTTTACGATGTTGGTTTTCCTCCTGTGGTGCTGGTGCTCAGCAGTTCATGTGCAGGTATCACACCTTTTTTATTCTGCCACCCTTCTTGCAGGGGTTTGCCAGCCAGAGCCTTAAGTCTGACAGTGGGTTTTTGGTAACCAAGTGGCAAATGTCCTAGTCAGGCACTTGGGTGGTATAATGAGGCTGCTTAGGAGGTTGTGTGACTGAGGACTGGAAATTATAATGTTACTGGGAGCAAAAAAAAAAGTGATTTTGGGAGGTTGCATGAGGGCTCAGAGGTGTTTGGAGGACTAAGGAGTCTTGGAGCACCTGGACTGGACCCCAGAGAAGTTTTGAGTGGTGAGACTGAGATGTGCATGACTGCTTCAGGGATTTTGACTCTTTTGGTGCCTACATTAAGACAAGGTTGGTACGTGACTCTGGATGAGGCAGCTTTCGTTTGTTGTCCATGCAGAGGTGCAGCGTTGGTCAAATAAAGCCACAAAGGTGGTGTGAAAGTGCTGATGGAGAGGAGTAAACACTGGCAAAAGGGGCTGGTTGCTGTGGCAGGTACTAATGACAGCCAGCCACGAGGAGATGGCAATATTTTCTGAAAGGGAAAGTTTTCATGGCAAATAAGAAGAGCTCTTGGGAACTCCCAGATCTTACAAAGCTGTAAGTTCAGTGAGAGAGAAAAGCAAGTTCGTGTATGTTGTGGAGACAAATAGATGAAAGGAGATGGAAGAAGTTGCTCATACTGACAAGCCCTTCAAGGGCATGTAGGTTGCCCAAGCTCTCTTTTAAAAAGTAAACAAGCTGC
>NW_010402909.1:27176-27492 GCF_000710305.1 Buceros rhinoceros silvestris | reverse complement strand
TTTTTTTTTTTTTTTTTTTTTTTAGAAGAGTCTCACAGCTGGTTTTGCAGGGAGTTTCTCTGTCAGGAAGTAATGAGCTCTTGCTGCCTGATTGATAAAACACACACAGGCTGGGAGTAAAGAGGTTTCATCTGTTGTGGTCTTCAGGGCATCACTGTGCTCTGTAATATTAAAAAAAAAAAACGTCACTCTCTCTGCTGACTCATGCTCTGCTCTCTGGAAACTGTAGCTGTCTTGGCAATCCCCTTCCTTTCCACCCTCCACCCCTGGCATTTTTGTTCTTGGCAGTGTTTTTCTGATTTTTTTTTTCTTCTGT
>NW_010402909.1:11367-26927 GCF_000710305.1 Buceros rhinoceros silvestris | reverse complement strand
CGGTTTTTTTGTTTTTGGCGGTGTTTTTCTGTTTTTTTTTTTCTTTTGTTTTTTTTTTTTTTTTAACTCCAACTGCATCCGAGACAGTATAGCTTGTTGAAGTCCTGTGCTTTGTCTCCTCTAATCCTATTGGGACCAGATGGAAGATTACAGAAAAGCATGCCTTTTTTTTCTTCTGTTTTTTTTTTTTTTTAACTCCAACTGCATCCGAGACAGTATAGCTTGTTGAAGTCCTGTGCTTTGTCTCCTCTAATCCTATTGGGACCAGATGGAAGATTACAGAAAAGCATGCCAGTGTGGCTGGAAAAACTGCTGCAACAGCTAACGCTGCCTGTGTCCTGTTGTCTTGAGCACATCTAGCCATATGCAAGGCAGACCTGAATGTTTTTTCCCAAATTACTCCTGCAAAGTGACTTGAAAAGAGGGTGAGAATTGTTAATGTTAAAAAACTGCTTCAATTTCAAAGCTTTCTGGAAAAACAATACAATTTAAAACATTCTGTTGCTGTTTTTCCTAAGTACTATTTTGGAGTGCATTTTTCCTATTGAGCTGATGTTTTCACTCAGCATATGTTTGTAAGATGAAGGCTAATCTGGTCTGGCAATGGCCGAATCAAGACCTCTGACATTTTTCCCCTTTCAAAGATTTTTTTTTTTTTTCTGTGCTCTTCTCAGTGTGAGCTAATGTGGAAAGTGTTTTAAGCATCCTCGGTTCTGAAACCCTTTGCTGTCCTGAGCAAACTAAGTTGTGTTTCCAGAGTTCTCATATCCATCATCTCTCTTCAGCCTAGTCTTCAGTGTCTGTTCTAGTTATTGACTGCTCCTTCCAGAATAGCAAACCTCTCAGCAGTCAGGAATTCCCAGTCTGTCTTGGTGGCCTCAAACATTTCTGCTGAGAAGCAGCAGGGTGGATAACTGGTGGTGGGAGATGCTTAAACATGCGACTTTATTAATGCTTGGGGCACTATTTATATCAAAAAAAAGTTAAAAAAACTTTCTGAAAAAAACCCAATAATACTTAACTATCGTAATTCTGCCATGATCATGTTGCCCTTTTTAATAATCTTCTCACTCTTCACCTGCTTTCTGTTTAGCATGTGATACTTAGGGCAGTTTCAGGTTCATCTCCCCCTACCTTTAAAGCTCCTTTTCCAGTCCATTCTTGTTGTCACTGTCATTATTGTTCTACTAACAGCAATTATTATTTTCGTAATTGGAATGGCAGACCATCTGGGTAACTGGCTTTTGTGATTGTCGTGACAAGTTCAGAGAGCTGAGTTGAAAGTATAAGGTGTACTGGGACTTGGAGGTGGAGGAGAAAGCTTTAATCCGATGGTTTTTCCCAGAAAGAGCAGGTCAAATGAGAACCCGTGTTGGCCGCTCTCATACTGTTGTAAGTTTTCCTGTATCAGTTGTGCACCTAGACAGAATTTTAAGCTTCCCCTTCTCTTTGCTAGTGCAGAGTCGTGCAATTACTTGAGATTCTGAGTGGGTTTTCTTTTATTTAACAAAAGAAGAGCTTTGCCCTCAGTTCTGCACAGAAAGTCATGACAAATGCAAAAGCAAATTAGATATACTTGGTTGTGTGATTAGCCTGGATAATCAACATCTTTAAAGCCTGGTGTTGCCAATAAAAATCCTTCCTGTATTTTCTTCTAACAATGGCTAGAGACTGTGTTAATCTAGCAAATAGTCTGTTCAACTCAAACTTCTTGCTCACATGACTATTGTGGGATTTTTCTGTTAGAAATGTGACGAGACTGACTGAAGAGAGGGAAGTGATGATCTCCATAGCATTTTGGGGGTGAGGGTGGAGGGTGAAGTACTAGCGTATTTACTGATGAGCCCATTGCAAATGCTCATGTGTGCTCTTTGGTGCTATAATTTTCCCCTTTTTAATTTCCTGAAATGGTCCTTTCATTTAGGATCTGGAAATTAAAGGATATCTAGGCAGTGGTTGCATTTCTTGTAGGATGCTCAGTATGGACCAATTTTTCTCTTAGAGCAGCTGAAATAATGAGGGTGGGGTGAGTTTAGGGGCTTTTGCAAGAGGGGATCATTACGAGTTCCTTGAAATTTTTTCTGTGGTAGTTGAGATTTGCGATGCTATAGGCTTCCTTTGGGTTTTTTCCCCCATCTGCTTCTGCTTATCTTGGTGATGAAATTCCCATCCTAATAGAAAGAAGGAGAATCAGCAAGAAGTAACTGACTAAAGCTGTATATCCTGCCTTGTCTCAGAAAGGCTTCTCGTGAGAAATTTGGAAGAAAACCAAAATGGGCCAGAACCGCAGGTTACAACATGATCATCTGTAAGCTAATCGACAGAGTTATTCCTGTTTGTACAGGTTTGGAGAGTTGAGTTTCTGACCTTAGAGCTCCCCTTTCTAGGGCAGCAACAACAAGCCAACCTCCTTCAGCATTCATCCTGCATGGGAAATCACACTCGTTTAGTTTAAGATGTTACTGCTTTTTTGGCCAAGGAGCGGCTACAGGAGCTGGGGCTCACTCTGTACAAAACGTGTGGCTTCTTATAACCATTCTGAGGCAGCCAGCTTTATGGGGCACTGAAATGGACTGAAAGAGAGTAGAAACATCCTTAAATCTCTGTCCTCCCTTCAGAGACTGCGCCTTTTTAGCCTGGTCTTGTCTGGAAACAGAAGAGCAGTAGGACTGCGAGATCACCATCCATTTCTTCAGAATCTGGGTTCACCAAGCTCACGTGTGGGACTGCGTGATGCGTCACTACTGTAACCGCCCAGGAAAGGCATTGTTTTTGCATGACCTGCAGTGTTTGCCATTTGCTTATGTTTGTCCCCTCGTGCTGGGATGTGAGTGTTTGAGGGCAGGCACCATATTGTTTTGTTCTGTTTCATGCAATACTTGGCAAAGAGGAAAGAGAAGGGCGTCTTGGCTCTCTACCAGCTCTCCAAAGTGCTAAAATTATACTAACCCTGTAATAAATCTAAAATTGTATTGTCTGACACTCTGCAGCTTATTTTGGCTTTGGAAATCTGTGAATTTGAACAAAAAAAAATGTAAAAACTTGACAACATGGAGCAAATGAGAGCACCCAGCCTCAGTCTGTTTAGCAAGACACAACTATGAATCACTGCTCCTTGGTGAGCAGAACACAGGATTTCCTGGAAACAAATTCAGGTCTTGATAGAGCTCTTTGATCTTCAGTTGATGTTTTGTTTTTGTTTTCGAAGCAGCAATAACATCTTTTTAAGCTGTAAGCAGACCATTTTCCCTTGTCCTTGAAGTGAGTCATAATTATTTAATAACATGAACTAATTACTGCCTGTGCATAATTAAAGGAGCTCTGTAATCTACCGTGATTCTTTCTAGTAGTGCCTTTGTATTAATAGTGTCTCCATACCCAGTTCCTGCCCAGCTCAGGATCAGCTCTCCTTAAAGCCTGGTACAACACCTATGCCTGGGAGGTGATGAAGTGCAGCCACCCAGCTCACCCCGAGATGGGAGGTGGGAAATAATTACTCTTGTATGACAAAGAGAAGCCCTGAGGGCTGGGTTCACACAAGGGTGCCTTGTTTTGTTTTCTTGAAGGTTGGATCCCTGCCTGCCCTGCTCACTGAGAGCCATGCTGTGCTCTTGGGATGGGAATTTCAGTGCTGAGTTTATGGCCTGAAACTTTGACAATTGCTTTGTAATATTTGATGGCTAAATAAGTGGTTTGCCCAATTAATTCCCAACAAGATCTTGCTGACGGGACTGTGGGCAGTTCATTGTGAAAAGTTCATGCATTTCAAGCTGCTCAAAGAGGACACAACACTTCATAATCCTCAAATAAAATAGACCTTATTCTTTGACAGAGATGCTCCTGCTAGACAAGCAGGGAAGAAACAAAAGGCAAGCCACCCCGGGAGTGTCTGTCCTCTTTCTGGGAAGCCAATGTAGTCTTGGCTTGGGCTCCTTGGTCTTGGCTCTTTCCTCATTGGCCTGTGTTCTTTTGACACGACCCTGAATCAGGTGCTATGGTTTGTCTGTTGAACGAAGTTTCAGTAACCTGGGAGTTGTGACGCCGGAGCTGCGCTGTACAGACAACAAGAGTGGTAACTTCCAGGGCAGACACCTCTACCAGATCCCTTCACCAAACCTGTAACGGTGAAGACGTGTGCTAAAGCAGAGTGCATATAAAACCTATGCCATGTTCACACCATCCCTTGGTAGCTCATCCATTACGCCTTTATCACAGCACTTTAAAAAGGCATATTCCACTCGCCCCCCAAACTGAATGGAAACCTGACAAATTCAAAGGGAAAAAATAATCTCATTTTGTTTCCTCTATCAAAGTGGTAAAACCGCCTTGGTGATTCCAAATGGCTCTGCGTATTCTGGGTACAAATGCTTGGTGTTCTTGTGAAACTCTTGGCTGGGCTGGGCCATTAATGGACATAGGTAACATATTCAGAGTGACCAGAGTAGCTGGGCAGCCCAGGAAAGTTCAGACATCTCTTTCAAATGACGTGACTTTATGAGATTTTTTTTGTCAGCTCTCTGTTCTTTCATTATGCCTTTCCTCTGTGCAAACCTGGTCCAATTTCCAGCAAAGTCTTCCAACGTCCAATTTGGTAGGTGGGCAGGAGGATCCAGGCCAAGCATGGCCCTGTCCCGGCAGAAATATTAACCACTGCTGTGTCATGTGCCCAAGAAACAAGGGGCTGCTGCCTTTTTACGTGATGACTCCTGGAGAACTATGCATTGCCTGCTCCCAACGAGCAGCAGGAGCCATGGATTGGCCTATAAGGGGCACCAGTAAGAACAGGCAGCAGCAGCCTGTTACAGGGATTGCACATCCAATATTTTACCCTGTGACTACTCTGTGGGGATGGCAGTGTTTCTGCTGGATGACATTAAAACGCACAGTGCTTCTAATCCTAGCTGGACATGGGTGAGAGACATTTCTGCCTCCTGGTAGTGTGGTCAAACGCAGACCAGGAATGATAAGCTGCTCCTAGATGAGGTGAATTCCCAACCCCTCAGCCAGGGTTCCTGCTCTGAAATAGGGGATCTGCAACCTTTTAATATGCTGCATATCAGCACTGGGTGCCCCCACTTTTCATATCACTGCATAGTTGAAATCTCAGAATGCTTGGCTGCAGGTGATGTTCTGCAGCAACATTCCACTACTGAGGAAAGCGTTGCTGGTATTGCAGAGTAATGCATTGGTTTAGGTTTGTGGGGGTTTTGTTGCAAGCCTTATCTACTTGTTTCTATAACACAAGAAGAACCATTTCCCTTAGTTAAGCCCAGGCTGAGAAATACATATTAAACACTTCATCTCCTTTCTCTGTATTGACCTCTCCTCTTTCTTCCTCCCGCTGTCCCTGAAGTGGATGTATTTGGGGTTCTTTCCCGGCTTTAGCCTCTATTTCTCAGACCTCCTTAATTCTGTGTTTTAAGCTGTGATGCTTTAAGCTTTAGCAGGCCATAGAAACTCGTCAAAATCCCACTTGGGGACACCAGCACTGCTCAGGGCATGTGTATTTTAGTGACTTGTGCGTGCTTTGCTCTTCGAAGCACATCATGCGGTGTTTCTGTGGCTATGACAAGTTTTGGATCCAGGGCCACATCTGGATCCTGACTCGAAACCATGGCTTCTTCCAGAGTCCTGATCCAGAACTCACTGGCCTCTCCTGTTTTCTGGCCTGGACCTTCATGGTCACTTAGTTGGTTTTCTATTACACTGAAAAATGTGGTGGGTGGTTTTGTTTCGTGATGTGTGTTTGTGGGGTGTGGTCTGTTTTGGTTTTTTCCTCTCTACATGACCAAGTATGATCTGGCTCTTATGCTGTAGGTGATGGACTAAACCAGAGCTCCCTTCTCCCTTGCTGCTAGTTTCCAAAGGATTTGTTATGCCCAGGTGTACAGCATATCAGACCAATCCATCTGGAGCACACAGAAAAAACCCCTCCTTCCTTCCTGCTTCTAAGCAGGTCTGCCCTGACCCTTTATAACCACAGATCTTTTGATGCTTTGCTAAATGTTGTGCATGCCCCACACCAGCAGCCAAGACATACATGTGAACCGAGCACTTTGCTTGCACAGATGTCCACTGGGTCTTTTTTTGTTGTTGTTGTGGGGCTTTTGGGGGAGTTCTTTAAGCATATATTGCAGCATATATTAAAAATCCTTGCAGCATATATTAAAAAAGAAGCGAGGCGTGGCTGGTTGTCATCATGTATAATTTGTGTGGTCCTTGGTGGGACCATGGGGAGCTCAAGGAGTGAAGTCTTCCCTCCCCCATACCTCCCACTGAAAGATCCAGTCATTCCCCTGGGGTGTACAGGCCTATGGAGATTGTTTGGGTGGGATCAGTGAGGAGGCTACACGTGGGACGGTGCCTGGTAGGCCTGTGGTGGAGGAGTGCTGAGGTGGCTGGGACTAGAGGAAGTTTGGGTTAGCAAGGAGGGAGCAGAGCAGCAGTTCAAGCAGATTTGAAACTCTGCCAACTAATAGCAATGGAAATCTTGCTGATAGGTGGCTATCAGCCCATCCTGCCTGGGGTCAGCTTCCCTGCAGGCGTGAGTTCTCCTTCCTGCTTGTGGCCCCAGGCACGCTCTGCTCCCAAGAGAGCTGATTGCAGCTTGGCCCTTTAGCCAAGAAGATTACATTAGCATCAGCTGATGTCATGATCTCATTCCCAAATGCTTTTTCACAAGCTTGAGATGTGTTTAGCAGGTAAGGAAGAGCTGGCAACTGTCACGATTTGCAAAACAAAAAGACTCCTCTGCTGTGTTTAGATACTTCTAGTTTGTTAGACTCAGACCTCCCTGTGGATTTAGCAAGCCATGTCAGCATTTCTGCATCTTCATCCTGGCTTTAAACACACCCTGTGAAATGTTAATGCTGGCTTCGCTACCTAAGTGTAGGATCATGCTAGCCAAAAGGGTAAACACATTCAAAGCATGATGGAGAGCTTCTACAGCCCCAGAGGTCCAAAGGCCGCTGCATTCTCTGTGTCTGGGATGGAAGAGTATTTGAAGGAATTGAAGAGCTGTGTGTTTTCCGGTGGTTTTTCTGCTGCAGCCTCACAGGTCTCTTGGAAGATGTGCTGAGCCACTCAAGCGGAGGTTGTGACCTATCGGTCCTCTGTAAGGGGTGTGCATGTTGCCAGGAGTCAACATGGACCTGACCTCTGATTATGAGCCCTTGAATGCAGGAGAAGTCCTGGGACCTGCACAGCTGTTAGCAATACCCTTTCTTATCTGCAGCTTCTTCATCCACTTCCTCACACACTCTCCTCTTTACTCTGAGGAAAACCTGCCTGAGGTCATGAACCAGCAGCGAATATTAACGAAACCAGCCCAGTAGCATGATGCCTGTTCCCTGCTGTGCCCGAGGCCGAAAGACTCCTACCATCACAGCCCCGCAACCATAGCTCTGCGGTGATCTCTGCACAATGCTTTGGATCAACCAAAACAGTGGTCACTGGGGCCAATGCTTGTTGCCATGTAGCTTGGTCTGGTGAGAGCAGATCCCCTATCCCCCAATCAAGAGTGCGCGGAAGACACATAGTCACCTATCCCCTTGTGTCTAATCAAACTTCCCAGTAGCTCCTGCAGGGCATAGGGAGTTTTATAGGGAGTCCCAGGTGATGTTCATGCTGACCATGTCAGCTTCATGCTGACCAAGTGCTGCTGTGGGCAGCAGTAATCCAGCCAGCTGCAACCTGCTGCAATCCTCTCGAGCTGCATGCGTGGTGTGCTATGGGGACCTGGGGGTTTGTTCTCAGGGTTGGCTGGGAAGCACCTCTCCCATTCATCACTGCAGGAAAAAATGCATTTTGCTTCCTGAAAGCAGTATTTCCCTAATCTCCAGGGAAAGATGAGTGTGAAGGGCTGTTGACAAGTATGAGTACTGATATTAACACGCTCTTGCTCCTGTGGAGGAATAGGGCTGTGGGCAGGGCTTGAGTCTCGGCAAGGAAGTGAAGATGGGCCTTATTCTCATGTTCTGCTGAACTGGCCCACAGTGTGGCTGGGAGGGGACATGGCTGCTCCCCCTTTATCCAAGCTGGTTGTTGAACATCATTGCCTTGACCCACCTTCAACAGCAACACCTTGCTTCTTTGGAGGTCCACAGAGCATCCTGGTCTTAGCTGTGCACAGCTGAGAGCACGTGAGCAACTGCTGGGCTGACGCTGTGTCTGTTTCTAATAATGATTATCTTTGAGAATGCCCTTCTGAGTGACTCTGGTTCAAGCACACATGCTGAGCTAAAGCTATAGCTGTTCAGGAGACACTGACCATGCCTGCTGCTGCCTTCTCTGTAGGCACTCGTAATCAAAGAGGCACTGGAGACAACAGACTTGCATTTCAGTTCACAGCCACTAATAGATGAGACCTTACGTTTCTTCATGTGCTACTGCAGTATGTAAGAGCAAATGAAGAAATAGCTTATGAAATCCTTCTTAAAAACTTCTTTTATTGTGAAATCTTTCCTAGGAACCTGGCCTTATGCAGTATTTCTAGGCTTGACTCGGTTTAGGAACAGCAGAAACTGGTACGACTGCTCTTTTTTTTTTTTCCTTCTTTATCACAGATTTCCTGGGTAAACTTGCTCAGTTTTGCTTCCCCTGTGAATATGAGCAATGACAAATGTTTTGTCCTCCTGCAGAGACTGTAAGGGTTCCTGTCAGTAGATGCTACTGGTAATGAGGGCTGTGACAATCAGCTGCAGTATGTGGTACAAGTTCCTAATCAAAGAAGCCTGCTTCAGCCTAACCAAAGTAGAACAAGAAACGGCACTGACCTGGAAAGCAAATTATGACTGGTTGCCACACTTGTAGGGGCCTTTGGGCTTGGTGTGAGGTGCATTGTCAAATTCCCACAAGGAATGGGCTTGGCAGCTCCTAGCAAGCTCTTAAAATGAGTATGTAAAACAGGGCTAAGCAACCTTTCTAAAGGAGGGAGGTTAGATTAAAACCAACTACTTGGCAGAACAGCTAGCTCTGTCACTGGTTCAACGTGGATCTGGCATGGGGATCTTCTTACATCCTCTGAAGCCTAGTTACTTTCTTCTTCCCCATCTTTGATTCTCAGCTCTGACGAGGGAGTCATCAAGAACTCCGATGTGAATCAGTAAGCTGTTGATATCCATTTCATATTGACTTTTCAGGCTTCAGTGAGACTGGACATGCAAATAAAAGTGCCATGAGAACGACAAGACCTGAGGCAGAAAATACTGTGTCACAGAACAGTGTTTCTATTGTGAGCACAACCACAGAACAAGAAACTCATCTCATGATGATTAGCTGTGTGGGCGTTCTTGTTTTTTAAACACAGATTTCCATATGCAAGAGATGTGGGCAGTTGCCACTTCATTTATCTTTGCTATTGAGTTCATGTACAAACAACCCGAATTCCAGATATGTTATTTCATGGTGATAAAGTTAATGGGATCCCATAATACATAGCTCCTTAAAGTGAGGTTAAACGATCCTAAAACTTTGGAAGGCACATTCTGAACCAATGTAAACCAAAATTAAAGAGCTTGCTCCTGACTCTGGCTTTCTGTACACTGAATTAACCATGGCAACTCTGACAGAGCCATGCCTGCTTCTAGAGTGTCTTGTTGCCTCTCTTTTTGTATTGGATTCCTTAAAGAGAGCAAATCCCCTGTATATGTGGAGAGAACAGTGAAGAACAAACACCTCTGGTTTGTGGAGAGAGAAGATGTCATGTCATCCTTTAACAAAGCAGCTGGGGAGTGGAATATACAACAAAAAGCAAGAAAGCTGGAGGACAGGCTTTCTCTGAATTATGTTCTCTGTGTCTAATGCTCTCATTCAATCTTGTGAGATGTTCAACGGCATGTCTGGGTTGGGGAAGTTGGTAGAACAGTGAGAGCTGAACAGGCTGGAGAGTTGGGTGGAGGGAACCTGATGAAGTTCAACAAGGGCAAGTGTAGGGTCCTGCATCTGGGGAAGAATAACCCCCTGCACCGGTACAGGTCAGAGGTTGACCTGTTGGGAAGCAGCTCCATGGATAAGGACCTGGGAGTCCTGATGGGCAAGTTCACCATGAGCCGGCAATGTGCTCTTACGGACAAGAAGGCCAATGGTCTCCTGGGGTGTATTAAGAGGAGTGTGACAGCATGTCGAGGGAGGTTTTCCTCCCTTTCTAGCCTGCCCTAGTGAGGCCACATCTGGAGTCTTGTGTCCAGTTCTGGACTTCCCAGTTCAGCATAGACAAGGAACTACTGGAGAGAGTCCAGTGGAGACTACAAGGATGTTGAGGGGGCTGGAGCATCTCTGTGCCAAGGAAAGGCTGAGAAACCTGGGGCTGCTTAGCCTGGAAGAAGAGAAGGCTGAGAGGGGATCTGATCAGTGCTTATCAATATCCGAAGGGTGGGGATCAGGAGGATGGGGCCAGACTCCTCTCAGTGGTGCACAGTGACAGGGCAAGGGGCAATAGGCACAAACTGGAACACAGGAGGTTCCACCTGAACAGGAGGAAAAACTTCTTTGCTGTGAGGGTGACAGAGCCCTGGCACAGCCTGCGCAGAGCAGCTGTAGGGTCTTCTTCTCTAGAGAGATTCTAAACCCACCTGGATGCCATCCTGGGCAACCTGCTCTAGATGACCCTGCTGTAGCAGAGGGGTTGGACTGGATGATCTCCAGAGGTCCCTTCCAACCCCCACCAGTCTGGGTTTCTGTGAACAGCTATGCTTCTGGACGAAGTGGTATAGCAACTCATGTCTTGCCAGCACACCTAGGTACCCCTCGGGATACCAGCCAGTACTGCCAGTAGCAGCTGGCAGTATTTGATCTGTTTCTGTCCTTTGGAGAACAGAAAATTAAGCTGCAGACAGTAGGCTCCCTTGCTGAGGATACTGGAAACTTTCTACAAGACACAGCTACCTACTGCCAGGATTCTTGGTGTTCCTTGCTAAAAACTAAGGGATTATGTAGGAGGGAAACAATATTTTGCCACTATGCTTTTCCAACAATCAGGTAGGATGTCTGAAGTGAGAAGTCTTATGATAAATTATTGTTCTTGGCTGATTCTCAGGTTCTGTTTCTAGCATACGGTTCTTGCTTTGTGTTTATTCTTCTGTATCTATGCTATGCAGACAATGTTATTTGCGATTAAATGAGAGAATACAAGGAAAACCTTAGCTGGCCGCATAGGAAGTCATGTGTCTGCCCCTCAACTCCAGGCAGGCCTTAGTGAGCTTTTGCATCTAAGTTATTTCATGGTCCTCAATGCTGCGAATGACTTCCAACAACACCTACTGTTACCATTATTCCAGTGATGATTAATTCTAAGAACACACGTAGTGGGGAAAATTGGCTGAAGAGTTGCTCAAGAACACCTCAGATGTTCACGTTGTGGGTACAGGATGGCTATCATGGCTCAAAAGCAAAAAGCATCTCCCCAGTTGTATATTCTCTTCCCCAGCAGCTTTCTCTGAAATGAGAAACCTGAATTAAATGACTATTTTAAAGGAGTCTTTTCCAAAGCATGATGGAAGGGCAGAGGGTTATGTAGGGGAGGAAAAGGAAGGTCCTGATTATGCTGAACCCAAAGGGAGAACCTTTGGAGTGCAAAGGTTCAGGGTGCCAAATTTAGTGTCACAAAAGGCTGCTGGCAAGAGGTCTGCTTTCGCCAGAGGAGCTTCTGTGCCTGTCTCAGAATATGGAAGCTGCTTCTCTGCCATCTGACTTTTTCTCCCAACTTCACCTGCTTTTTACACATCAACCTTCTGCATGTGCCCTAGCTTGTCCAGCCCTGGCTCTGACTCCTCCTGCTGTTGGCACTCCTGGAAAGGATAAATTCTTACTGTCTCCTTTCCATTCCCAATATCCGTGCCCAAGAAAGGCCAACTTCAAATAGGTTAAAGGGGAGAAGAGCTTGCCATGAAGCCTTCTTTGAACTGAATGATGAAGTGTCCAACTGTCCTGCTGGGTAGCTCAGCTGAAGAGTGAAAGGGGTTGTTACAAGGCCGGCAAGGAAACCTGTGAAGTAGTTCCCTGCAGCTTCAAAACAGACGTAACACAGAGCTGAAGGACTGGCTCTCAACACCTTTAATGCAGGTCTCCTTTAGTACTCTAACTGTGGATATGACTCTCCATGCATTCAGGCAACAGCCATGAGTCACAGGCAGACCTAATCTTTCCTCTGTAGCAAAGGCTGAAGAAAAACAAAATGCAGCAGTGAGAAACTTAAGGCTTTTCCCCTACTTTCAAAACTAACACTAAGCCAAGTGATGCATTTTTTCCACTGTATTTTTTTGTAATGGATCTTTTTCTCATAGCTCCATTTCCTGAAGCAATTCCATTTCTCAAGGTCATCCTAAAGTTGCGGATCCTCGTGGTATCGCTCTTCCAGCAGCCTCCCTGGCCCGGTGGGCCTGCATCTGACAGTTGTTAGGGAAACTAAGCAGCAGCAATAACTTGTCCCTTTGCCAAGCTGTGCTTTTCTTATTATTGCCAGTATCTCCAGCTATCTCCTTCTGTGCTTTGGGGTTTGCGAACTAGCACGTTGCTTCTGATTCTCAACTGAAGATGGCGATTTGACCTCATGCTTCAAGGTTGAGAAGTTAATCCTGAGACACCATAACCATATTTATTTGATATGTCAGGGTCCATAGAGCACCTGGCAGGATGGCCTTCACTCCCCGACTGAAGGCTCTACCTGGGTGACTTGAGCCACTGGAAGCGGGGTGTGTAGTTTCTCTACCTCGTTCAGGAGACTGGAGCTGCCTTTTGCAAGTGCCAGCCTCTGAGTGCCGAAATTGGTGTGACTGCCTTAAAGGACTATAGGCTAAACTAGTTCTTCGCTGTGGAGAGGAGCTGAATAGCTTCTTTCTACTTGGGTGACTGGTCACCTCCATTTTAGGTTCACTTTTGTTCCTTACTGACCCTCTTCTCCCTGTTATTGTCTAAATTAAATGAATCCAAACCAAAGAGTAAAACCGGGAACTGCAGCAAGGCTGAAAGCTGAGAGCCTGGGTATGCCTGTCATGGAAGAAATCAATTGGTCTTTGTACTCTGGAGATAAATAGCACAGGAGGATAAAGGCTTGTGGCTGAAGTTTGTCGTTTACAAATGTTATCTGGTTTGAGGAAAGCAAATATTTGATCAATCACACTGGATGGAAACTTTGGCAGAATGGAATACGTACACAATCTTGAATTTGTGCTGTCTTTGTTCAGATGTGGTCAGGAATTTGTCTTTGGCTCAAATGGTGTATGAAGGGTCTAGTCAGCAGGATGTAAAATGCCCCTGAAGAGAAGGGGTAAGAAGTTCAGCATTCAAAAAAGAAAACAATTCCCACTTTCCCCAAAGCAGAACCCTCTAGCTTCTACTTTCACAGAGGTCTTCTGCATGTAGGTAGGCATCAGTGTGTAGGTGTATTGGGGAAAGGAGGTAGGAAGAAAGCATAGTTCCAAGGGTAAACCTTCCTGCTGCATCATTTCCATGGGCTGGGAAGCGTTCATGGTCAATCTCAAGGACTGCCTGACAGCAGGAGAAATATTCTGAAAGACACAGAATTGCAAAGCAAGAGAATTTTCTTGTGCTTTGTTCCATGGTTTTGCTGCAAGAAAACAAAACAAGGCTGCCCCTTGCACTTTAATTCCAGAAGTAATTTCTGTAAGGGTTATTTTATGAGAAAGGAAACACGGAAATTTACAGGAAGGGAAAAAAAGCTCAGCCTAATTGTCATTTTTTTACCAAATGCAGTGACATCTTCAGTGGCGCAGAGCAAAGGTTAATTTTCCCCAGTATCCTTCTTCCACAAGTTGACTAGTGCTGGGTGCAGAGGGTAAAAATGCAAGAATAGCAGAAAACAGAGTGAAGCGTCCATGGACTTGTTCACCCGCCAGTCCAGCCTGGGAACCTCTGAAACCTGAAGGCTGTGTCTACATCTTTAGTCCAGTCTGCTCTCTCGTGTATTCTGAGATGACAACCAGATACCAATTTTAGTGTGTTCCTTTTCTACTTACCAGCATTTGACATTCCAGAGATTCTTTCAATAGCCTCCTTTTATGAGGTTAAATACATTTAGACATCAAAAACATTGAAAAGAGTTCATTGTCAATTTATTTTCTCCACAGCTTACCAGCAAGACATGCATACTTCCCTTATTACAGCAAATCTTGGAGGCTAGATTACTCAAGGGTTTAAATCGGCATGTTTCCATTCAGAATTAGGAGTTGTTCTGTGCTTTTATCAACAAACCAGCTGAGAATCAGCTCACACAGCAAATATACGTGTGTGGGTGTAAACCCAGACAGGACAAAAATAGTCTTTTGCACCTCTTGATGTGCGATTCCCTGCCTTCTTTCACGCCCTGGTAAGAAATAAAATTTGACCTTATACTGTCTTGCCTACCACAGATAGAGACTGGGAACAGGGCTGTAGTTCAACAGGCACGTCCTGAGCCCCAGTAACTCTGAAGCTTGCAAATATGCCAGAGAAAAAGGGAGAAGAACAAAGTTAGGACAGGGTTGGTTAGTGGCTGGGCTTGAGAAAGCATCACCAAGATCTCCAATGTCCACTGAGGATGTTAAATTCAAAGTACATTCTGCGGAGGAGTGAAAGAAGTGACAGGGAATTGTAGTCATCTCCTGCATTGTAGCTGCAGTGGGAGTCCAGGAAGTCGCTCTGAAGTGTGTAGATAAACCACATCCAGGGAATATCGCAGCAAGTGAGTATTGCAAAACATGTCTGGGGAACACGCCTGCAGTACTTGTGATAAATGAGAGAAACACAGACCTTGCCATCTGCCTCTAATTCTTGCCGTTGGTGGAAATGGCTCCTGAGCTGATTCTAGCCGGGCCCGTGGATGAGCTTGGGATCCCCTTGCTGCTTTGTGACTTGATCTATGCAGCCCCCAAGGCATGTATGTGTATTTTAGGTGGTTTTGCACCAAGTTGTTTTCCTTGGCATATTTTCCACGCCAGGTCTCTTCAGTGCTAGACTTTCTCCTGCACGTCTCTTCCCCCTGCTGGGACAGCTCCTCTTGTAGCTCTCTCATTCCCTGGGCAAAGCTGTAGACTCTCTGACCTCACCCTGACTAGCTGACCTTGGTTATCCCAAAGCCGGTGAGGAGCTGGGCCACATGCTCTGGCTGACTGGGCTTTGTGGAAAAACACCTCTTCTGAGCAGCAGTGAGACATTTCAGTCTCTGCTCCACCAGCACATGAACTGCTGTCCCCAGGTGAGCTTATGGATACACTCTTTGTTCCCATGAGCTTGATGTACCAGACATCTGTTTGTGAATAATTCCAGGCAAGTTCCTTCTCCAACATTTGCAATAAGCCTGCTTTCAAGGGTGTTTTTCTGCTCTCCTCTCCCACCGATGCAGTGCCAGATCAGACGTGTCCAATCTGAGGTCTGAGCAAAACAAGGCTCTTTGACTTTTAGCTCACACATCAGACGTGTGTGTAATATTTCATAGTACCTGCTACAGGACACCAAAGAGCTAAGCTGGCGCTTTGGCTAAAACCTATGCAGGAGAAATGCAATAAATTTAATTCTGCCATATCTGGGCTCTACGATAGGTCTAATGGCATGAGGAATTGTGCTGT
>NW_010402909.1:0-11274 GCF_000710305.1 Buceros rhinoceros silvestris | reverse complement strand
TCGGCATTCATCCAGGCTGGCGTCTGCCTTATGCTTTGAATTATTTGCAGTAAGTACAAACACGTGCAGTGCATTTTCTTGCATCTTATTTTAATATCTGTATGTTTGGGGGTTTTTTTAACAGACTTCCCCCTTGTCTTCCCCCTGCTGCCAGCCTGGAATCTGGTGTTCTTCTCTCTCTGGCACGGCTGTGGGTTTTTTGGAGTCTGAAAAGCCTTTTCGCTGCTTGGTCCTTGGTTCCCTGCAGCCCACCAGAGCAGCTTCATCTCTCACCCTGCAGCAGACAGAGGCAAGAGTTCTCTTGCAAAAGGAGCAGGGATTCATCCTGAAAAATGCTCTGTTTCTTTGAACACACGTTTCTTTGCAGTTCTAGGAATGGAGACCAGCAGGATGCAAAATTTGCTCCCTGATAGCATCACCAACTCCTGTGTTGTTTAGTGCTTGAGGACCTCGAGATAAAGTGAAGAGGTGAAAAAAAGTTAATAAACCCCTGACTATCATAATTGTGGATTCAAAGGCTGAAAATATAACCCTGCTGCCTGACAAACTGAGATCAAAAGAACCCAGCGATTATGATTTGGTAAGCCACTTGCCTCATTTTATTTCAAAGTTTGCTTCAGGATTTCTTGTAGCGTTTTGCGGCTGGGGGGAGGTCAAAAGAACCCAGCGATTATGATTTGGTAAGCCACTTGCCTCATTTTATTTCAAAGTTTGCTTCAGGATTTCTTGTAGCGTTTTGCGGCTGGCGAAAGGATGGATAGTGAAAAGCAAGTCCTGGTGTATGCTTGAGATATGTAATGATATCCTGAGAGAGACTGTCAGCCTTGGGTGAGAGCTGTCCTGAGAACGGAAAGAATTCATATAGGTGACAGACAGAAGTGATCAAGTGGCTGAGGAGAGATGTCCTCTTTAGTTCCTAAATGGCGGGTTTATGTGAACAGAACCACTGGGACTGTCAGTTAAGCAAGATTCCCTGCTCTCTCGTACATCCTCCCTCCACAATCTTATGGTGGTGAATAGAAGATGAAGGGATCACCTCCCATGCTGTGGGGCATGGAGGTGCAAGTTCAAAGCATAAGACTCCCTTGAGCAGACCTGCTCTGGGACCAAGGGAGGCTTAGAGAAGACCAAAGTGGTAATCTGCGTAAGCATGAACCGGCATCCATGTATGCCTGTGCACATGTGTGGTTGTGGACAAGGGCTGTTGTGGGGCTGTTGCTTGGCTTAGTTTTATTTTGTTAAATTTTATTCAAATAAACATTGTGGTCCTATTCTTTGATGGGCTGAAGGACATGGGAACCTCTTTTTTCCCAAACACTTTTTCTGGGAATCTATGTTTTCTCCCCAGAGCGTAGAATAAACAAACTAGAAATTTTGGGTTCTAAAATTAAAATAAGTAGCTATTGTTCTGCCTCCCCCCCTGCCTCCTTCCCTTCCCACCATCTCCCCAGCTGCCTTCCCTTGACCAGAGCATCCCTTGAGAACTCCTCTGTCCCAGATGTGCTGGCAGCCCTGAGATAACACATCCCGCCACCTCCTCCTGCTGAGGCACAAGGGCAGCACTCGCTGTGTCCTTGCCTACATGTTGAGGATTCTAGAAACTAGCCCCAAATCAGCAGATAACCAACTTGGTGGTCTGAGGTGGGGCTGCAGCCTGTGTTAGACCCGCTGGCTTTAGGCTCTGTTGCAAGCAAGCAACAGCAGCCTGGCTGGAAAAGGCGAGACTCCGGTGCAGGTGGATGACTTTCCTCTCAATTCTCAGGAGAGTTTATGGACTTCTTGAAAAACCTTATGTCAGAAGACTGGTGTTATCAGTATTGGTATCTGGGTTCAAGCAATGCGCAGAGATTGCAAGGTAACTTGTGGAATTGAAGTATTGAGTTGGTCCATTTCTGGAGGCTGATGGTGTTTGAGAGTGAGATGTTGCTAATTTGGGGGTCAGTTGCTGTCAAGATAATTAATGGATTTAATGTTCATGTGCTGCGTGGGGGCAAGCAAACTCTCTGGGTGCCACTGGGGAAGAATGGACATTATACTCCTCTGTTTTACACTTAAATATGGCCCCATGAGCTCACCCTGTGAAAACTTTCTCCTGTCAGCATCTCACATCAGTAGCTATTTTTATATAGTGCCTGTATAACAGATCTCTTCTCAGGCCTCGGAGACTTGGTCAGGATTTGTATCCACAAACTGTTGTGACCAGTGGTTAAAATGGGAGGAGCAGGAAATGAAAGTGTCTCTGGTGTGGCAGGGAGTGGGGGAAAATCTTTTTGCCAGAAGAAAAAACAACCCCAAACCACTGCTCCTCGCCTACTCGGAGAGGAAGAAAAGGTAGCAGAGTCTCCTGAGTCCCAGGTGATGGGACTAGTATGGAGTACAGAGGTAGATGTAGTGATCATAAATTGGTATGAAAGCTGGTGACAGCTTGTCACCTAATGTTGCTATTAAAAATGAATAAATAAATAATATCCAGTAGGGCATTTGACTGGCTGTAATCACTTAAGACAATTTTGAGTGAGAGTAAACCTCTGCTAATTCACAGCTTAAATCGCATTGGTTATTGCTGGGTACCAAAGACATCAATCAGACATTCGTGGCTGATTTAAACATGTCAACGAAGCTGAGACACAAGGCAGCAACTGGACCAATTTGCTGCAAGCGTGTGCCAATGCCAGGTCTAATTACAATTGCTAATGAGTTTTGTTCTACAAGCTGTACAATAGGCAGAGATGGGGCATCTTGACAGTCAGTGGAGCACGTCCCAGCCTGTGGGCTGTGGCCACAGAGACTGTAGGAGAGGAAACAGCAATGAGGAAATAGGCGTTTGCCATTAATTGCTGCAGGGCCAGAGCTCCCCAAGGCTACAGGCACCAGTGGTTGTAAGGAACAGAGTGTTTCTCCACAATTTCTTCTGCCTCTCAGGTGTCTCCAAGTACAGCACAAGTGAGTCTAGCAAGTCTGGCTTGGAGAGGCACCACAGCATCTTCCCTGAGGTGTCTAGCAGTTCGGGTTTTTTCTTATTTGATTGCTCGAACATGATAATGGACTCTGATTTCCAATCTCCTTTCCATAACAACAAGCAGATTGGTAAGCAGTGGTTGCACTGGTTCTATTTAAACATTATAAAAAGGAACGACTAAATAGAATTCATCTTGTTCTTAAAAATCCAAGGAGGAAGACACCACAGGCAAGCTTGGAGAGCAACCATAGGGAAGTATGAAAGTATTGCTTAATATGTAACCAAAATAATCTTTGATGCAACTTAAGTCCATTACAATTTGTACTGTCTACCACAACTGCTGAGAAAGGGTCAATCCATTCCTCTTTGTCCTGTGTGTAACCGAAGGTCATAACCATCTAGACTAGATAACCCTCATTCTTTCACTCTTTCTCATGAATTGTGTCCTCTGGCCCCTCTTGCTGTTCCCTTTTGGACTTTCTCCAGTTAATTCACATCTCAGAGCTCAGTGCCTGGGACTGGTCACGGCGTTCCAGGCTTCCTCTTTGATGCAAAATCACAGCCTGTGTTTGTGAATCTGCTGGGCAAAAGTGAAGGTCTGGGGTTATCCGAGGCGAGCGCAGGGATGGTGGTATGTAAATTCGTCTCTTGGAAAATGAAAGCATCGAGAAAGGGCTTGCAAGCAATTGCTCACATTATTCATAATATGTTGACCAGTGCTGGGGTTGTTGGTTGCTGATACGGTGAGCTGTAGTCCCAGGAGGGAGGTGTTGTCTGAATGCCAGCCCAGAAGAAGTGTGTCTCACAGCAATACAAACTGGCCTCTTGAGCAGATTGCAGGCCTGCTGACGTCCCTCTCTTATTAACACACAATTTCTGTTCCACTACAGCTTGTCTAAACACCCAATGCGTGTATTCTTCTGAGATCAGATCTGTTTTATTGCTGATTCCAGGGGCATGACTAATAAAATCATAGCACCGTTCTGTCCAGCTCCTATTCTGTAGTGGCATTTTCCTTCTTCACACCCCCTCCCCAACCTTAACTGTCCACTATCCATCTATGGGATAGGTGCGCATTAAAGAAAGACTGTTTTGATGTCTACTGTATGGTTAATGGATCTAAAGTCTGGATAACACCGACACTTGAACATGAGCTTAATTGCTGAACTTGCATATAGAAGATAGACTTGCTCATGCATGAGAAAACAGCAAGATACAGAGAGATTCTGGAATACCAGACACCAAGACGTTTGCCTGATACTGATCTGTGCTGCTTAGCTCCTTGCGAAATACAGATGGTGGAAAACTCCACTGCGGTGCAGCAGAGGCATGGCCGGTTGTCCCTCTGTCCTTGCTCTGGGAGCACGTGTGCTACGTGGCTGCTCGCTGATGCCAACAGCTCTTGCATCTTGCAGCATAAGGCTGACTTGGATAAGTAGTGCTTTGAAGGGGGGTGGGAAACCAAGATAAAGAGTAAGCTCTTTTCCCTTGGGCTAAATGCTTCATCACTCCGTAGTTTTACTTCTAGAAATGTGCCTTTTTAAATGTTCTCTTATTTCTGTTAAGATCATCATACTTACTGAAAGATAAGTATGAATAAACAAATTGGGGGAGAGGGTCTGGTTTTGGTGACTTTTTTTCCTTTTGTGCATAGCACTGGTTCAGTGGAGATAGAAAAGGCACCATCTGATGCCCTTGGCATAGGACGTAGGACATCTCTCTGCCTTTGGAGTTGGGTATAACAGCGTTCCTCAGCACTGTCAACCCCATCAAGAGATGAGGCCGCGGCCAGGGTTGTGCCCCCAAGTGCAGACAGCTATGCTCTAGCAGATCAAGGCCGGGTTCATTTCCCCACCCACTTTCTAGGCAGGGCAGTGGCCAAGGAGCTGTGCCCAAAGGTACCTCTGCACCCAAAGGAGCACTCAGACACCCAGACAGCACTTCGTTTGGCACAGCACCAGCAAACAGAACCCTTGGCCCATGGGATACACGCAGTTTTGTCCCACTTTGACCAGTGCTGGGCTTTTTTTGCTGCGGCATCCTCAGGTGCTGACAAAGCCCAGCTTTTGTGTCTGGGGTGGCCAGGCCCTGTTTATAATTGACTTTCACTGTCAATAGTCAAGGAGAAGTGCAGATGGGACTTTTTTACTTTGTGTGGGTATCCCTACCTGGCTGTTATGCGAAGTCCCCAAAGAGCAAACAGAGAGCAGGGCTGTATTGGGAACTGCTGAAGTAAAAGCAGGACACAGGCCACAATGTGTGTGGAGCCAAATGCTTTGCATAGTTGCGCTGTCAGCAAACACAGCGAGCCAGAGGGCAGGGAACCAGCCGCTAGCACCACTTCTTTCTTAGCTCCTATTTGCCTTCACATTCGTTATCTGGGACATAAGAGGTCTCTGCAAGCCAAGGATTTGGACAGTTAACCTCAAATAAACCCTAAAAGACCTATTTCAGTGGAGTGTAACACTGTCTGTTGAATTTACTGGAGCTGGGCTTGCTCTCTCCAAGGGTGATCTGGACTCTAAAAGCTTGCTGTTTCCTGGAAGCTAATGGCATTTGGGGGCGTCTCTTTTGCTTTGTGTGTAACTTTGATTACTGCTCTTTTACCTTGGCTTTATGTCTGGGTCCTCTGCACAGCTGAGTATGTGTACACACGTGTGAGAGAATAGCCAGCAGTGAAAGGATGCACCGCTATAAAGACAGACATTTGGGTTTGCTGTGAAACATCCTTTATACTCAGACAGACAGCAAATATTTGACACGGAGCAAGAAAATCAGGTATGCTGTTTGACAAAGTGGATCGCTGCGGAAAGCGGTGTCGTGACTCACCAGCAGATCATTTCATAGCCCCTTCCAGACCCGTTACTTTAAAATACTGTTTAGGATCAAAGTATCCTGCAGGCAGGCAGTTTTGTTTCTTTAAACAAAACCAAGCCATGCTTTATAAGGTCAACAAGTTCCCAACGAGTGACTGGGTGGAATACAGCTGCAGATGGGTAGCTACAGCATGAAAGGAAACTGGAGAGGCCATCAGCAGCCATCACTGCTCACAGGCAGAGCTGGGTGCAGGATCTCCCTGTTCTCACTTTTACAGCTTGGTGATATACGGGTGGGTAAAGGAAGTTCGCAGCAATTAGAAGCACTGCTCTTGGCTCTTGGCAGGTAGGGTTGCATGGATCATTGCCAGCTCTACTTGTTGATTTCTTGAGGCCTTTCGCGTATTTAGGTGCAGGCTGGAAAATAAGCCCTATCATGGACTGTTGGAAAGGGAGCTGGGAATTGCAGTTAAATATAGGCTTTGACCAAGCAGAAAGTTATCCAAAGGGGTCTGATCTCTTGCTCTGCATAATTATTAGCAATTGAGAGATCACTGAAGTACAATACAGCTTCAGGAATGTGGAGGCCCTGGAAGACTGAGGCCCCAGGCTGCATCTGTTGCATCTCCTAAAAGCACCAAGCTGTTTGATACGACTTCCAAATCTTGGGACTTCTGATGCAACCCAACTGAAAGCAGCAAACCGGTGGAAGTAAAGCATCCCCTGCTCTGAGTGACTTCTGGACAAAGACCAAAGTGGTCCCATCTCCTATTGGAAAAACTTGGCCGAAGGCAGGCAGGAGCAGAAACCTATTGAAACCCTATTTTTAATAAGATTGGATGCAAGCCACAGTTTGGAGATTCAGAAGGCCATATCCCATTCTCTGGTTTTATTTATGAAGATGAAGCATTGTATGTTTACAGCTTTCCTGGTGACTTCAGTAAGCCCAGACTGACATCCCCATAGGATCGCTCCTGTCATCAGTACTATGTCATCTTGAAAGCCACTTTACATCACACAGCTCTAAATTGAGGTTTCCCAGCCAGAGCTAAATCCCCTGGAGGTACACATTGTACTTTACTATCCTTCATCATCACCCACCAAGTACTTCCAGGTCCTTAAGGGAAGGCAATCCCACGAATGGGTCTGCCTTTGCGTGAAGCAGGAAACACCCACGCGGTTTTTGAGATGGCCCAGTGCAGGAGAGGGGTTATGATATACCCCCTCGAAACTGTGTTCTTTGGCTCAGTTGTCTATAAGGTTTTTTTTTTAAATGAGTCATGAGAATGGACATGGGTTTGAGCAGATGAGGCATACTCCGTGCGTGCGGGGGCTGATGGGAAGCGCAGCAAAGCCGTCTTCAATATGTACCATCTATTCCCCTGGTTTGTCATTGCTGCGTGTGCAGTGAAGGAAGATGGCTGTGTTTATTGGGGAAGTCTGAGGGCTCTGATTTAACTCGGAGCACACAAGGCAGAGTGGTTTCTCCTTCCCTCCCTGCCAAGGAGAGGGCAGGATGTTTATGTGCTGCTCTGCTAAAGGTACCCGCAGCCTGAAACCCTTTTACTTAATTTTGTCTCGTAATTGGGATTTCTTATTGACATATCCAGTATCAACGGATCCAGCTGAAACCTGATGTCCCTAAACAAACTGTCTTCAAAGCCCAGCTTGCAACATCCTCTGAGAGGTTTCCGGCTTGACATCATCCTGCTCAGAGTTTCTTTCAAATGGTCCCTTGTTAGCCCAGGAACAGGGCAGCTCACTTGGACACATGTTCACAGTCCCCATCCCTGCTTGGAGGCCAAACAGCGAAGGGATTTATGAGACTGGGAGACCAGAGCCCTGAGGAAAATATTGGGTAATCAGAGAAGTGGCTTCAAGGAGCCAGCTGGGCTGTTTATCTCGCCTTCAGCCTCCCCCTGGGAGGCAGCTGCACCATGTCACCTCCGTCACACAAATCCCTGCCCAGCCTCATTCATAAAACACCACAAAAGCCTTATATTCGTGAAGGGAGCCCTGCCCAGGCCAGTCTAGGATTCCATGCAGGCAAGCCTACTTATCAGCATGGGGCTGCATGAAAGCACAGAGAGCTCCTTTATCCCTCCTGCTGGGATTCAGGCTGGCTCAGCTGGGGTCTACCCTTGCAGTGTGTGTGTGCACAAGGTTTGGCAGCAGCAGGATCAGACCTGCCCTAAATGCTGTTTGCAGGAGGCCAGCACCAACCACCAGCGAGTAGGACAGAAATCCCCCACTACCAACCTCTTGGGGAAGGAAGGAGCAAGGAAATGGTGTTGGAGAGCTGGGAGCCCACCCGCTCTGAATCAGCTCTGTGTGAGCTGGAGGAGGAAGGGCTGAGGCTGAGCAGTTGACAGCAGGGCAGTGGCAGCATGGCTGCAGTTGGACCGCACAAGAAATGGACCCTGCATACATCTTAGAGCAGCTCTCCGCAGCATCCCAAGCCATGGCTGGTGATGCTAGTGGTGACAGGAAGTTGGCAGGGTGTTTAGAGGTGGCCATCAGGGCCGGCCAACCAACAGCCAGTGCAAACAGATCCTGATGACGTGAGGGCTTGAGGGATTCAGGTTTTGGAAATCCGAGTTTGTGATATTTTAGATTACTGGTGCCAGACCCCTCAGAAACCAATGTTTACGGCATTAACTAACTTTAATTTATCAGTCCATAGGGGCCATGCAGAGTTCACAGTATACTCCAAGCTCGTGTCAAAACCGATGCTCACTGTAAAATGCCACACGGCAACATGCCACCCAGGGTTATCCTCTCCGCTGCAGCATTCTCTTGCTCCAGCCCTCCAGAGCTGCTGAACTGGGGAAAGTGAAATCACTTCTAAAACATATCCTGCCTCTTTGTAGTTATATTTTATCTCTTGGCACGCTGCTATGTAAAAGGTTTTTATGGATCAGGATTTCAAGAAGAAACCAGTTTTCCCCTTCCCCTCTGGCTGCAGTACTTCAGGAGTGCATGGGCAGCACCTGAAATATGGAGGAGGTTAAATATGCAACAAGGCAGCTGAATGAGGGCTCCAGTACTTGGAGAGGGGACAGCCAAAGGAAAAGAGTAGGAGCAAAGTCATTGCTTGCCAAAGTTAGAGGTGTTTTGAAAGAGGCATTGCCCCCAACATGCTGTGGAGCTGTATTGGAGTGTGCCAAGGAGAAATAGCAGAAAGGTAGGGGTACGCATTCCCATCTCTCCCTTCTTCCTTGTCTTCATTTCCCAGACAGGCAAAAGGACTGTTCTTCGTGGGAGTTTGCCACTGCTACCTGGCTATGACAGCATCAGGGAGATGTGATGAGGCTGACGTTGAACTCAACTGTGTGTCAACTGCCAGACTCAAAAAAAAAAAAAAAAAGCAGACAGGATGCAGTTTGGCAGCACTTTCTGGATTCATCGGGGAGATGTGATGAGTCTGACGTTTAACTCAACTGTGTGTCAACTGCCAGACTCAAAAAAAAAAAAAAAGCAGACAGGATGCAGTTTGGCAGCACTTTCTGGATTCATGCCATCTGACATGAGGTGTCTAATTGAGCTGTCACCTTCACGCCCTGCTACCACCAGTGGGTACAGCTGGGACCTTCCACAGATCGGAGGTGTCTTGTGTAAGGTGAGTTGCACTCTGAAGGATCCTAATTTCTGAAGCTCTTCCGGATACAACTGTCTCTGAGTGTAGCAGAAACTTCCGGTGACTCTGCTGCTATCTTAGTCTCTGAACAAAAAATCTGTAGCAATGGGTGCAAAGATACAGGTCTATTCACCCATAAATTATCTTGATTAAAATTAGACAAGTGCCCTGATGATCTGCATATGTTGCTTTTGAAGTAAAAAGCTGTCTGTAAAAATTTTAACAAGCATTAGATGTCAAATACGATTAGATGATAAAATGGGCCACAAGACAGCAGCAGCGTGACTTTTGGATGGCTCCAGTACCAACTCCTTTGCAGTTCGCGTTGCTGGGACAGGACATCTGGCCTGGACTCTGAATTTTTGTTTCCCATCTACCTCAGGCGATTACCAGAAAGAACTGTGGAATGCTCACCTGCCGCTTGCAGAGGGACTTGGAGGCAAGAGGCAAGTTTAAGCGGAGTTTGGCATCCTGTCGGGTGAACTTTTGCTGACAGCCAAACCGATGATATTGAGCACTATCATTCTCTGCTGTACCCATCTTTGCCTGACTTTATCCTAGATGTATTCCCTTTGACTTCTTTACAGAGCCCAATAGATCTGCTTTAGCTTGAGGCAGAGCAAACCTCTGCTGGCTTGAACTAATGTAGAAGTATTGGGAAAGATTGGCGCTGGAAATTTTTTTTCCCTCTTCCCCTTGTTTCACGATAGGAAGACAATGTATGACCGAAATCTGCCAAGCACCTTCAAAGGAAAGGAAGAAACACGCGGAAAAGCATTAGAAAGCCACCCAGCTCCCTTTAATTATGATGAGAAAGCCAACCTTGCTAAATGAATAGAAAATGAACCGAATAAGTATTAAATTATTACGCTTTCCCTCCTATATTTCCTTTCATCTATTCACCAGCAGATAGTTCTACAACATAAATGAAACTTTTCAGATGTAAACAAGTCTCCAGCACATGCTGATGGAGCTGGTGGTGGAGCTTTTGTTTGCGATCTCCAGCACCCTCTGCAGCATCCTCGCCAAAAGACAGGCTCGGAGTCCTGGTCCCAGGGTGAGGGGCACAAAGCCAGCTTTGGTTTTGAATATTTCTGGGATTTAAAGCAGTAAAATGCACTCACATGCAGTATTTAATACTACCAGTTTCTTTTTGTTTCTTAGTTGCATCCCTACACAGAAGGAAAATGTTGGCATCACAAAGCTTTGTGGAGTGGTAAATGTGCTTTCTCTTGCAGCCCACGCTCTGCTGCCAGCAGCCATGGCGTGAGTGGGCTGTGGAAGGGGTCAGAGAGGGGAGTTTTTAAAATCTCTAATATTTGGGAAGAAAAAAACCCTGTAGTTTTTAAGAAAAATGAAAATCTTCCCGAGGTTGGGTGCAGAGAGACCACCCCATTGCTTTCCACTGGCCTGCCCCCTCCCTTTGCTGGAGATGCCGTAACAGCCTCCAGCCCTGGCTGGCTCTTTAGAGTGGACCAAAGAAATACAGCTACACCCTTAGGCTCTTGAATTTCCCAATTAACCTTTGGCTTGTTGACTGAAAGGCTTTTCATTTCTGAAAACGATCCAGCATCCACCTGCTGAGCTACTGAGATGGAGCGAGAACATAAGAACCACATCCCTTGAATTCATGCTGCAGTAAGTGATGAGCGGAGCCCCCACAGTCAGGCACGCAGCCCGGGGTACCCTGTGCAGCGTGGGGACTGTCCTGGTCCAGAAATCCGTAACCCGGCTACGGGAGCGGAGCTGCGCTGCTTTGCCCCTGCCAGGCTCCCTTCCATCTAACGTCCAGCGAGGGCCATGAGCTCCATCCCCCTCGAAGCCCACTAAACTCCGCAGCTGAAGCCGGCGCTTTCCCCGCC
>NW_010402908.1:0-1034 GCF_000710305.1 Buceros rhinoceros silvestris | reverse complement strand
TGTCTCCGGCCGTAGTCATCGCTGTTACGTCCTTTACGGCGTAACTCATATGCTGAGGGTTGCTATTGCTCCCATCTCCGGCAGAAGCACAGGTAATCACCGTGTGGCCGATCCTGCTTGTTTCTATTAGCTCTGGGAGAAAAATTAATTGGTGGAAAATTAGTTTCACCGACTGACCAACGACTCTCCCCAATAGCATCTGTCAACTTCTGCACCTGTGCAATAAGAACTTTTTGGTTTTGACGGATAATAACATCATCATACTGACGGATTCGGTTGCACACCTCCCCCATGGTCAAATCTTCCGGATCGTCTGCCTGACCCCACAGCATGGTAGACAATGTGTGGATGTAGTCTTTTGGTGCGGTCCAAACAGACTTTTTAAGTAAAGCCGGGGTAGCGATTACCAACACGGGGTTGACATTTCCACCATTTCATTCATCGTAGAGAATTTCTTTCATAGCCAGTTCTCTCAGGTATTCGATGCCTTTATTTAAAACATCCCACAGGGGGACACAGTGTGTGAGGTCGTCTCTAGTGGGATATCTGTGCCCTACAGCTCCCAGAAATCGCCTAAGAATGCTGAGTCTTCCCCCATATGTCCCTATCTGATTATCTATACCTCCTTCCAGGGCCATGTTTCCTAACTGCCTAGCCTCACCACCAGTTAGTTCGATGCTATCACCTCCCTGGTCCCAGCAACGAAGCAACCACCCCAGAATCGACTCATTTGGATGCCTGCTAAACTCCTGTCTAACGTTTCTCAAGTCCTTCCTAGAGAAAGGTTGAGTATTCTCATCCTCATCCTCATCCTCATCGACCTTAAACCTAAACAGTCTTGGTTTATCTCGCGCGGGCCGTTGTCTCTCAGGCTGGCATTCATCTCGAGCAGGACTTCATCTCTCAGACTGGCTTGGTGGTGCGTCACCATCAGGGCCGCCAGGGTCACCAGGCTGATCATCTGTTATCGAATCCCCGTCCTCTTTAGGGACTTCCTCTCTCAGGACTTCCTCTTTCCGCCTCTTCACGGGGGC
>NW_010402907.1:25258-43791 GCF_000710305.1 Buceros rhinoceros silvestris | reverse complement strand
GTATATCGGTCCCTCGACCCTTAACAGGCATGCTGCTGACAAGTGGTGGAGGTGAGTGTCCTAAAAATCCTGAACTCTGACAGGCCTACAAGGAAATTATTTTATCCTGAAGAATTAGTTTACACAATCTCATCCATTCTGATTTCTCGCACCATTACTTACTGTGATACGTTGCACTTTCTTATATGGTCAAGCAGGTTCTCGGTTTGAATTGCATATGGCAAGGCAATAATTATGCACCACAAGTACAGAAGCAAGAATTCACTGCAATAGGTGAGTCCTTTTTGAATTTCTTACCAGGGAATATGCATCCTGGGTGTTCCTACACAATTAACTTCAGTAAGTCCAGTTATACTCAAGTGTGTGAATTGTGAATGGATTTTTCAAAGTTCTAGAGAACTTTCCAGGTTCTCAAAGAGTTCACAACCCAATATCTGCAAATGTATTCCTATGAATGAATGTTATCAGAATGCATATAAACAGATTTCAACTTAAAGAGAGATTGTAAAGGTGACTGTTTGCTGTGCATTATTTCCTATACTCCATTAGTCATCTAAGCCCTCTGCATCTGAGCGTATTTTAGAGCTGCTGCTGCCTCATACTGTTCCCTGGAAGCAGCAAGCGTGTTCAGCCATACACAGCAAGCAGACAGAGTTTAGGATGAGTAGCTCGCCGAGGTTACCCTCTGTAGGTCAGTGATATAGAAACAGGAATAAAGGCAATTTCTTTTGCTAGCATAAGACCATCTTTTCAGCCCCTCAAATGTAAAGCACTACTTTCCAACGAAAGTCTGGCTTTTCATCATTTAGACTCTGATTCAAGCCCCAAAGTTTACAGAGCAGCAGTGGAATGATAAACATTTGGCCGAATCAGGGCCTCTGTGACTATATTTTAACATAGTTTTTTATCAAAGAACCTGAAAAAAAAATCCCCACAAGTAAGAAAGATCTTTTCTTCACTTGTGACTTACTGGTTTTCAGTAGAAACTGCTTGGTTTCAATAATAATTTAAAAGAAAAAAGACTAAGATACAATCAGTGTAAAAGCAATTAGCCAAATTATTTAATGTATTCATATAAATTACATTGTTTAATTACAAGATCAAATGAAATAATACTGGCTTCGATTAGAGCAATTCAACCCAGTGTTGAAGCAGAGAAACCAATTGCTTTTGGTTTTTTGAATGCTGCCTTCCAACTCTCTCCAGAAAAGGTTACATTAACTACATAAAGACATCAAAATCTAGAATAATGACAAAACACATATGGATAATCTTGAATATGATTTTCAACTACTTAACAATTGGGATTTTATTACCAAAACTTGTAATAATCACCATGAGAAGTAGGAAGAGAGAGAAAGAGATAGATGTAATCTCAGATCAGAACTAGATTTTGTCTGGTTCCTACACAAAGAAAAATGTCTTCATGTATATGCTTATGTCACTTAGCTTTAAAACTCTGAACTCCTGTTCGATTTGTAACCAACCCACATCACCAACCCTTTCTCCCATGCCTCTTTCTCCACACTGCAATGTCCTCCTCTTGGCCCTTTAACCAGCATAAGGCTGCTCATTTTCAAGTGTTGTCCACCAAACCTGACATCTCAATCTCTTAGCTCCTTGCCTTATCCGTCCTAGCAGTGATTATTCTCCAGTTTCTATATCAGTTCATGTCCCTCCACACCAGCCTGCTCCTATCCGCACTTAACTCTGTAACTCTGTTTAGCGTGGCTCTTTGCATGAAAAATGCTACAAAGTGAGGGCTCTGATCAAGGCTATTCCTCATATGGGGAAATATCAAATTTTCTGCAGTCTAAACTAGCCCAGTCCAGCAAGAAGCTGCGTGCCTCTGGCTCACATCCCCCACCAGCACTCTAGAATGCTGCTTTAGCAATGGCTCCAGACAACTGCATTTTCACGCGAGTGAGCGAGTGCACGCATGCCTATATCCACACGCCCTTCCCTGCTACTGGTCCGCACACCACTTCTGCCTGAATATAACCATCACCAGCCACACACATACAACCTGTATGTCACCCCTGCTTCTCTCCCAGACCACCCAGTATAGCTGCAGCGATAAGAAGCAACAAGGCAGACAGAGTGGGTTCAGTGTTCTCCCCCTGCTCCCCTCTGCTGCTATTCTCACCAAAGACTATCTTTGCCCTCTAAGCAAAAGTACTGCTGGAGCCATCTAGACCTGAGCCACAGCAACCTCATGACAAGCGTGACTCTGCCTGCACCCCAGAACAAGGGATTCTGCGTTTAGGCTGTGTGGAAAGAAGCACCTGACTGTTTGATTAATATTTTGTGTGCTGCTTTGAAGCGCTCTGCAGAGCCCAGGTCCTTGGCCCAGCACAGCTTGCTTCCTACCCTTTCAACATTACCGCACTGGTTGTTCCATCACAACCTGTCCTCCCACCCATTAACTAGGGAGGCGAAAGAAATCACGGTGCAACCGTGAGCTAAAAATGAACACACCTATCATAAGCAGCAGCTTTTTGTAGAAAGGAACAGTTACAGCACCTGAGAAATAAATATCGTGTATACAGAATGATCAGCATGACCTTCACTATGGTCCTGCTTGCTGAAATTAAGGATACCGTCTCAGAAAGCTCACAACATTTTCTGCCCCAGCAAAATTCCAAAACAAAATAACACATGGGTAAGGAAGAGCAGCAATATGCTGCTGCGGCTGAGCTGATGGAGGCCACCAGAGCTGGGTCCCAGGCTCTGACAGCCAGCTCCCAACTGCTTGGCACTGACATTGCAAACCATATAGGCTTATCCAGATGGATTTTCCTTCTCAGAAAACAGCAATCCAGACAAGAAAAAATGGAACTAACTCTCTATTGAGGAGGATTTTAATTCACCAAGATGTAACAAAATGCTAAACAGCACAAGTTTTCCTGCTGGTTTCCAATACGTTTCAAGAACTATCTTCCTCTAAAGCTACTGTATATATCAGCATAGCAGATTGATTGCAGTGTTGTTTTGGCAAGGGTGGCCGCAGCTTGGGTGAGCACTGGGTTCACTGCTCATTTTAAAGGCATTAATGATTTTTGGATGGGTTGCAGGCACTATTCACGATGGTTCATCAGAACTTTGTTTCATACAGGAAAGTTCTGGTGTTGTTCACGGGCTGGATGTGAAATGAATTCAAAAGGTGTTTAAAATACAAATGTATCATTTGACTCTAGGAGTCAGTGAAGATATTTTTCCAGTCAGTTTGTGGCTTGGAAGCTGCATATTAAGCCTATTAAGCATATCTAAAATATAATCAATTAAGTTCAACAACCAACCTTCATATCTAAATATTAAGTTTCCCTTTATTCAGTGATTTCTCACTTATTATTGGGCTTCTGTTCTGGAGTCAGGCCAGGTTGCAAGAGGGAAACCAGAAATAGAGCAAGCGAAATATCTCCACCCGGACTAAGCCGACAGGAATTACACTAACGTGCCCCTGTGAATCTGGATATTTTGTTAGGTTTGCTCCACTGTTTGTATCCACAACAACCTAATGATATTTCTTTAAAGAAATTCCTGCACAGCCACTATCAGGAGAGTGCTGCTGGTTTCAGCTCCTTAGCTCTGCAGGCAAAAAAAAAAAAAAAAAAAAAAAAAAAAAAAAAAAAAAAAAAAAAAAAAAAAAAAAAAAAAAAAAAAAAAATCTCAAGCTTGAGCTCACTGCAGCTCTAATTAAAAATAAAATACAGATGACTCATTTCACTGCTTATTGTTAATGGTTAAGCTACTGGAAGAAGCCCTACCAGAGCTCCTCCTGACCGAACAAACTCATGTTCTAGGTCTAGCAGAGAATGCAATTTGTCGAAAGGAGGAGTACTGGTCACAGGTTAACAAGGACCATTTAGGGACCTACAGCCAGAAAAATTATTTGCAATATATTAAAACAAAGGTCTACACTGAGGGAGGGAAGGGGAGAACAAGCACACATACATGTTTAATCACAGTTATTTCTTTTTGCATAGGAGGATATTTTCGCCCACCGGTTCCAGCCCAAAGGGGAAGGGCAGTTTCCACTGCAGTGAAAACGAAAGCGACAGCAGTGGGGTTACATAGATGTCTGTTTTTGTGCTGTGCACCACTCAGAAAAAGCAGGACTTACTGGATCTGATATTCACTCTCACTGTAAACCTTTTATCTCTGCTGTTAAGCTGGGAGAAAATTATATTTCATGCAGGTCTACATTCCAAATATTTTGCCAGAATATCACCACGGATTCTTGTTTTGCTGGCACCCCTTATTTCAGCTTCCTATCTAAAGCTGAAAAACTTACACCGTTATCGAAGCTCTAAAGGCATGCTTTGCGGCTATATCTACGGCGCGGGGTTACCTGAGCCAAGAGTAAGTGAGCTACCTCAGGCATCAGAAACAACACAACACAATTAGTACACATCTCCGCACATGACAATCTACTCTGAAATTCACCCTCTCCAGTAACTCAGGAACAGCTCTCAGGAAAGGCAACTCGAAAGATGACAGTCGAGTCAGCTCATTTACTCCTAGCTTTGTCATCTCTATGCTGCACTACACCATCTCCAACACAGACCTTGTGTCTGGTTTCTTCAGGTGACATCCTCTAGTGGCTTGCAGGTTATGCATCAAGCTCTCAATCTTTATATTAAAAAAAGTCAAGAACAATAATCCAGTACCTGACAGTTTATCACTGTCATACTTCAATGTTATGCTCTACTACTAGAGAATGAATTAGTCCGTTTATATTTTATATTCTATTTCTCATAAGGGTTTCAAAGAAATTTTGGTATCCCTGTCCCTTCATAGATGGTATTGGTTGAGAGGGAAAACATTTCCAACATGATCAAGAGTTGCAGAATGGGCTAACTATAGCAGAACCTATTGTATTAACAAGACAAGATTTGTTTTAAGTTCAATGTAGAAAAGATACCTTTGAATTTGAGAAGTTAAAGGGTGTTGCATTACCTAGGCACAATAGGATAAGTTAATGATGAAGTTTCAGTTTTAACTTGGAAACTGCTGGGTTTTGTAGGCTTCAGCCTGTCACTAATAGGTATATTTTAACGAGATACATGGGGATTTAGGGGAACAATTCCCATTAATGTTAATGGGATTCACACAGCTAAATCCCTGAGCTGGAAAAGTTTCTTCTAACACGTCTTTAATATAGCCTCTGTGTGCACGCACATACGCATGTGTGGGTGTCTAGTTAATGTTAAATATATAAATAGGAACATTACACTTGCAAGTACTACTGTTTTGTTCCATGACATATGACTAAAATGGAAGTAAAATATGGGTTCTGGAAGAGGGATTTTTTTGACAGCAGTGGGTAAATCTGTTCTGAAGGTTTGGTGGGAATGGGGACATTGAATTAGTCACACAGCTGTGGGCTCTCAAGAGCGAGGTTTGCATCCCTTATGCACTTTGCCAGGTCTTAAGGCAGGGTGACTTTTGTTGAGTCACTGCTCTACTTCCAACAGGATCCCTGCCAAAGGATGGCTATTGAAAATCTGGTTAATGGTACCGGGGAGCAACGCATCTTGAACTGGTGAGAAAATCTGATAAATTGTTGTACGTCCTGCTGATCCAGCGCAGAGCACCTGCGGGCTCCTTGGGTACCAATCTATGCAGAACTTGGACTGCTTCTGGGAGAAAGCTTGGCCAGTACTGGAGAGCTAGTGCACATGGCTACTACAGCAGCACTAAATGAATTGGAACAGCTCTGCAAAGAGTTTTCTGAATAAAAGAGAGCGCTTAATTTTAGAAATATGAAGTATTCTTATATTATTACCCACCAGGTGGTAGGCAACACATGCAGGAAGCAGACGACCTAAAAGAGACACCACAAAAAAAGAAAGACGATTATCTGAGGGGCCAAGCAGCACCTCAAAACAGAGCAAACAGACTGCATCAAAAGGAGTGACCACCAGGATGCTGGATTTTCAGAAGTAAATCTGAGGGCACAGCAGAACTGAGACTTGAATCAGCACAGAGAGCTGAACATTGAGGGATGAAAAGGAAAACAGAAAGTTAAAACTTTTTTTTCCTTATCATTTCATCAGTGAAAAAGAATTAGGAGAAGTAAAACTCAGGTGTCAAAAATAACATCTAAAACACTGGAACACTGGATAGAGGTATTTGATGAGAAGCATCAGCCAAAATAGAACAAGACTATGCAGAGGGGTTAGGGCTTACCCACAAAAAATAAAAAAAGAAAAAAGAAAAAGAGAGAGCACAAATTTCACACTCAGAGCTGAAAGTAGTGGTGTGCACATGTGATCTCAGAGACCTGTACGATCTTCCGGATAGTGAGTGTTTAAGAACAGGATGTCTCTTCAGCTTACAAGAAAGATTCACAGGGGAAAGAACTGTCAGCCTAGGTAAGGACAGCTGAACGGGCCACCCAAAATGCAAAGCAGTTACAAGTACTAGAGCCTGAGGAGGATGCAGTTTCCAGCAGAGAGAAGGACCAAGAAATACAGGGTCCCTGACCTAAGACACAGAATATGGAAAGCAAAAGAAAGACAATATCTCCCGATGGTAAATATGGAAATCAGAACGCTCTGTCCCAAAAACAGAGGCATCCCAGGAAGAAAAAGTAAATGTACACGCACCAATTATGGTTAGGGAGACTTCCAGTGAAAATTAAAACATCTACTCAAGTCTGTAGCACATTTTGAAAAAAAAAAAAATAGGGTATACGATCTCAAGAAAAGGGTATTCGCTCCTCTGTTTGTGACTATTACACAATCAGTAATGAACTTACTGTATGAATCCAGTGGTAATTTAATTCCTGAAGCACTGACAAGCACCAGTCTTGAGACTCAACAGAAGAATATTCACTTGCATACAGAGATATCAAAGAAAAGAAATAGTATCTCTGTTTTAGAGGGACTTCTGTCCCACTTGCGTCCTGAGAGATGCCTCTGATGGTTGGTGTGATATGAGTCAATAACGAAATAATGGTTTAAAATAAATGAGGTACTCACTGCCCAAAAAGTTTGCCATTATCCTTTCTGATCTGTCTTTTAATGCTGAATGTGAGGAATGAAAAGGTCATTCTCTGTGGCTCTAAGCCCAGCTGAGAGGGACTCTAGCCTAGAACTGCCACAACACCCAGGTAAGTGACCCAGCTACCAGGATATAATATTCCCCCCACACCACTGGTGCTATACTAGTCTGCATAATTTATTAAATATGAACTGAGTGAAGAAAGAAGTTACTCTATTGCGTGATGGTTAGGGCAGTGACACAGAAAGTGAAAGACACGTGTTAAATTACTGATTTGAAACCCAGCCACGTAACCTGCAGCTCCTGCCTGCTCGCTGGGTGTGCCACCCTCCAGCCTGTCCTGGGGAAGCAGTAACTGCTAGAGCACCTTGTTAATGTTACCTGCCGATGATTTTAGCAATATTACTGGAGTAGCAAATGTTCTCCGGAAGCCTACGTTTACCTTGGTAATGCACGCTCTCAGTACAAAGATTTACAAAACAGATTCAGATCTGTCTGAAATAATTACCGAAGTGAAGGTACTTTGATCACTCAAAGTAAAAAAGATTCCCTTTTGGTTTACTTTGCTGGTTCCTTCTGCAAACTTCAGTTTTGATTTGAGTACCATATTCATTTTGATAGCAGATCACTCTTCTACTTTCATATCTCGCTGCCAAATGGGACTCACCTGTTATCTCTGATTGCAGGCAATTCCAACTTACAGCAAGCCTGTCTATCAACTCCTGTTTTAACAGCTGATTAATTAGGGCTGCAGGGATCCTGTGGAGAGCTTTATCTGAAGAGCAGCTCAACCATTAGTAGAAGAAACTTCCTTGTACACTCCTAGCTCAGATAACAAAGTAAGATAATAGTCCACAATCCTCCTCCAGCTAATACAAACAGAGGCACTCCCTCTTATCCTAACACATGAGTCAAACAAATCCCCTCGATATAGTACTACAGGGCTGAATTCTCCAATGTTTCTGAAAGGGAATATCAGAAAACAGACACCTAAATGACATTGTTAACCAAAAGTGTTACTATCAAGGATGAATTGCCTGCCTCTCTTCCTTTTCTCTCCTTTTTCTTCTTTCTCTCTTCTTTTTAATTAAAAACAAATGAAAAAAACCAACCAAAAAACCCAATCAAAAACTAAAATTCGAAGTAGCCAGTCCCTAAAGAAATATGAGGGCGCGCTGCGGTCCTGTACCTGTCCTGGGCTACTACTGCCAAATAATGAATTCTGCCTTTGCCTTGCAAATACTTTATCTCCCCGCTTAATATTCTTTCAGATGACAATTGGTGATCCACACCATAAGAAATTCACTGTTCTTTTGGTGTTGATTCCACTTAAGTTAATTGCATCCACATTTCTGCATGTGGCTCATGAACTGCTCTTATCTTTTCTTATGATTTTGGAACCCATGCAGACCTGTGCAAGGCAGGTCCATACGTACAACGCGTTGATACACAGAACTCAGTTGCACAAGGCAGTGTTATAGCATGCTCTTAAAGTCAAAACCTAAGTTGGCTTCAACAGTGATTAAACAAATTAATGTGAAGAAAGGCCTATCAAATATTAATGACACGCTGGCTCAGTGGCAACCTGCATCTCATGAATTCTTTAAATCCTTGGCTACCAGAATGTGGCTTCCCTAAGAATCCGCTACTGGCCGTCATCAATGAAGGCAATAACAGGGATGATGGGTTTGTTGCCTGGCTCAGAAAGGCTGGTTTTATATCAAGGTTCTGATCCAAAGTCCACGGACATTAATGGGAACTCTGATTCTAAAGGACTTGAAAACCGACTCTTACAGAGAGCACTGAGCATCTAGCTGCTCCCTATAGAGGCTTTACTTCTAGCTAAAAATAAAAACCCCAAAAAACCAAAACCCAACTCCTGCCTCCTCTCCCCACACCACCACCACCAAAAAAACCCTAACCAAAATCCAAAAAGCAAGAAACAAAAGGGCTGTAAAGCTGGAAAAGCTTTTTTTTTTTTTTAAACAGAAAGCCTGCATGAACTCAGTATTTGCCCATTTCTGAAACTGCAGCCCATCAGCAATAAAAGCAGTATTTCTAGCAAGCTCAACATAAAATTTCATTGGCCATGGCCACAAAAATCATCTCTCATTTTCAGTTAAGATTTCAATGCAGGTTTTTTAAGGTACTTTTCAATGTTCCATCTGGATTGGCTGGGTTTCAAGTGGCTGAAACCACATGGTGTTCCTGCAGGATGCATCCTGACAACTGAATCTGCCCAAGGCATTTGCAGGTGTTATTCAATCTGTAGTTAGACAAGTAGATATTTTGCAGGCATCTGCAGGTGAGAGAAGGCACTAAAGGTCTTGATAAGTACTGCCACCTTCACTCAAAATCTTGATTAGAAATTAACATATTGTTAAATCCTTATCAACAGGAAGATTTTGCTATATCATAAGAAAAAATAGTCAATGGACATATTTCTTACAGAAGTCAATTTTGTATCAGAGAACTGAAGAGGAACAAATGCATCCATATCCTTGATAAGACATCTGCTTTTTTGAAAGTTCTCTGTACTGAATGTCAGGACTTCTGATCTATTTCATGCACATGTTACCAATGAGATAAATGCCATATTAACCTTTTTAAAACAACAGTGCAATGTCAGGTTGTTTGAATGATTTCTCAAGGAGAAGATCAGACATTTTAATGTTTGATTCAAGTACATGTACATTACTGAAGACATTATCTTGGCAAGTTGAAGGAAGCGTAGAAATGCCAGCAAGGCTAAAGTAAGGCGGACAATTCAGACCCCCGTCTCAGATGCCAACAGCACGACGATTCACTCATTACTTTCTCAAGCACAGCTCTAACACATGCAACAATGAGAAATGAAGCACCAGCAAAGCCCCAGATCCAAAGACCCTAATTTCTGCTGCAGGTGCTGCGCAGGTGTTTCCCCCAGTTAGGTGTCCCTGACCTAGTGGTGCTCAGTAGGGAACGCTACATCCCAGGGTACTGGGTAGGTTTTGCATTACTGTTTCCACAGATCACACTGGGCCAAATCCTGTCATCATAGGTCACAAACTGAACCTGAATCTTCCTCCAAAAAGCCCACTGTGACTGAAACAATACTTAAGTCATCTGTAACTCTTACATACTTTAATAAAAGGCTGAGGTTCAGTTGGACAAAAATGTATTTCTTTTGTCTTTTTCAAGGGAAAAGGCCTCACATATATTCTAGCACTTTGGAGAACTCTTTTTCCCAGAATCTGTGCCAGGGACTAATGACATGTGGTATCTCTCCTAGATTTGCAAGTTGAAAAGAGAAGGAGAAGACCCCTTTCATTACTGCATAATAGCAAGCTTGCAATAGTTCAATAGCTATAATGAAACATGACAACCCAGATCTGCTCCCAGTGATGTCTCGAGCCAGTGTCTGAATTGTACACTTTGGAACACGTGTCAAGTCGCAATTAAATGCAAAATTCCTATATGTTGGGAGGGGGGAGAAATAATCTTAATTGACATATTTTGAGGTGATCAGCCATTTTCGAATCACCAATTTCCACAAAACATGGTAAATTGTTCCTCGTTCTAAAATAAATTTTTCCTTATTATCTTGGGATGCTTAAAAACACTTCCCTGAACCCTGGCCTTGTAATCTGTGGCAGTGATCACTATTTAAAAAAAGAGCAAAGCATACAGCTACAGAGGAAGGGGGGAAAGCAGGAAAAAATAGAAAGATAAGAAAAGAGCACTGTGCATTTGTCTTCTGTCCAACTGTAGGAAGTCTGAGGTCAGGTCTGGCCGGTGAAGCCTGTCTTTAGGTGCACTTCTTAGGCATGTAAAATGCAAATGTGTGTGCTACACTGCAGTTTTAAAGTATACATGCGTGTCAGATACCAAAATGCAAATCTGGATCCTGTTCTCAGTATCATAAATTTAGATCTTATTCACCCAGCTTCAGTGGCTACATGGATCTACAACAGTTTATACCAACAAAAGCATTTGACTCTGGATTACCAGTTTGTTTTATACAGAACTACTCGCCTTGACATTTAAATATCATGACCTGGGCCAATCAAAAGTTACAAAATTTTCTTATTACTCAGAAGATCTATAAAACAAGATCCTGCAGCATATTCATGACTGATTCTTTAAGGTTAATGTCCGCTTGGAAACCACAAAGGTGAAAAATTTACCACCTTCATTAAATGAAAAGTCAGACTGTCACGTCAAGACAAGACTCCAGAAGTTATGACCTGAAACAGAAACACTAAGTATTCTATAAACTTGGAGAGAAAAATACCCACAGCTGATGATGCTAACTGTATAGCCATTGCAGTCTCAGACAGGCAAAAATCCGACTCATGCCTCATGCAGACATATGAGAGAAATCCTACAAAAACAGAGCAGAGTTGTATCTGATGAAAGACAAAGCAATCTCTTTGAGCTTGGCTCCTAAAACACTGGGCTGAAGCCCAGACTTTGATGCTTCCTGGTTAAGAAGAGAAAATCCTGAATGAAAAAAACAAAACCCCTATAGATTAGCTGGACCACTGTAAGTTAACCCATTTCAAATTGCTTATAAGCGACAGGGTTCTTCTATATTCCAAGCAGACTGTACACACACAGTGGACAGAGTCCAAATTCAACCATTTGCCAGCCTTTACCTTCACCGTTAACTTTAATTAAAGAAATAAAGGCCTCCATCTAGTATTTCTCAAAAGTCAATTTTTTTCTTTTAAAAAAATCCTCTTTGCCCTCCTTTTTTTCTCTCTCAACTAAAACACTCAAACCTTCTTAATACTCCTGTGGTGGCACTAATAGGATTCTATTATCTGACACACAGCGAGTCGCCACAAAGAAACAGAAAACCTTGCTTTCCTATGCAGGAGTCAAGTATCTGCTCCTTTGTAAGGTCTCAGCAAAAGGTCTCTATTCAACTTAATTCCTCTTCTTACTGTCATGTTATAAAAATAGGTGTACTTGAAAATAAGTAAATAAATCAAAGTTGCACAAAAAGTCAACAAAAATCACGCGAACAGAAAATATATGGTTGGTTGAATTTTTCACGGCAAATCCAACATCAGTTGGTCAAAGGTCTGGGGTCCATAGTGTTTTGTTCAGTCATACTGGCATGTACTTTGATGTTGTCCTAGGCCTGGATCTATGCTTTGCAGTGCCTTGGACAATTTGGCTTTGTACTTACACTTTAAAATTTGCTTAAAGCTGAACACAAGAGTGAAATTAAAGAACTATTCATTTTAGAAGGAACTTGCAAAAAACCATTGAAACGCAAGCTCTGGAAAATGCAAACAAACTTCATACAGTTTTAACCATTATTTTACTAATAGAGTCAAATTCTAATTTCAATGACCCGGGACTATCTTTCTTCTTTGGTCTCCCCAAGAGTTGCACGCATCTACCTAAGAATACTCCCAATAATTATGTTAGCTGCGAGCAAAATGAGTTGCAGTGAAAACAAACACCTGCGCTGTTCTCAATTGATGGTTCACACATTCGAAAGTATTTTACATCTTTTAGTGTGGATTCCAACATTCCTGCAAATTTGGAGTGGTACTACTGAAGACAATGAGGATTTCTATTGTTGTAATGAAGGACAGAGTCTGTCCATAGAGAATTTTTTTATATATATATAAAATCTTCAAAGAGCCATTTTAAGTGAATTTCACAATGTCTTTACTCAAAAATGAGCTGTTCACTCACTGTAAGTAACAACTGAAAAGAAAAGTTAAGGGATAAAAAAAAGGTTAAAACTGTAGGGACTGGGATATTTAATCATTGATAACGCTGAGTGAATTGTAAAGAGGCTCAAAAGAAGGTGTGTGTGAATGGAGATGTCAGATTAGCTTTCCTACTGGTTGGGATTTCAATAACCGACAGTAGATAAGATACAATTAGTATTCATATATTGAGGCCAGAGATTTGGAACCAGTTTTCAAAGTATTGTCTGGCCTTGAAAAAGTTTGAGCTGCTTTATTAAATTTTTACCAACTATATATTTTAATAAAATGCACTTTACTTCACAAGAGAAGAGTTGGATGACTGTCTTAATGTTTCAACCACCAGGAAAACAGCTGAGAAGTAAACGATGTTGGAGAGTCTTGGAAACTGCGTGACTGATCTATCAAGATTTCCACTGTACTTGAAAGGTCCACGGGTCACAACCGCAGAAAGTCACATTTTGAGACCCAGCAATGAAGCTATTTGAATGGCCTGAAGATATATGCCACATCAAATGGCTGACCTCCTGCACTTGCATACTGCAGGTCAGCTTACACTTTTTAGCCGGAGGCCCTTACTGATTCCCTTTCTTAATACCCTGGAACAAAGAAACACACTCTCAACTTTCTGGGAAGTCCCCCTGGGTTACCTAGAACTCAGCTCAGCAGAACTGAGCACAGCTGCTCTCCTACAAACAAGTTTATCTCTTTCAAATGGAGGCTATAACACAGTGCGTGCAACCACTAACTGCTTCCCACCTAAGATTTTAGACCCGCTGAAAACAATTTCTCCAAACAGAGCTCCTGACTGCCTTTAATAACTTCTGTCCCTTTAATAACTTCAGACTTTGCATTGAAAAAGCACTTCGGGTTATTTAGCTTTGTAGAGGTACAGTGATGATTTGCATAAGTGTTCCTAAAATGTTATCAGAACATCCTTTAGTCCTCTGTTGTTATAATGGACTAACTAGCAGGGCTAGTGCCTACAGATAAACAATCCAGCATGTAAAAATTATGATAAAACAGAAAACTCTGCTGCTATACGTCATATACCCCACACAGTTAATCAATCAGATGTAATTATCTTTATTCATTTACTTTTCTTTGGTCTCTCCAGAAATGTTCACTGCAGGGGAAAATGGTACTGAAAGTTAATGCTACATACATCTAATGAAAAAATCTAGAATTTTATTGAAAAACCTAAAGAACCATTAATACTATCTCCCGCTTGTGGAATACAGCACTGCTGTATGGTTTTAGATAGCTGCATCAACATATGGGACCACATGCTCCAATCTTATGAAACATGATATTGAATACTTGCCGACACTGGATTATTCAAAATACAAAAATATCACAAGTGGTTTAAAATATTCGTTGATATTATTCAATAATAAGGTCGATTCAATAATAGGGTCTTCCTGGATTAATTTCAGTCTACATTAAAACAAACGTGGTTGCTTTGATGAATTTACTGCCTCTAAAAATAAAGCATGATAAACTATGAGATTCTGTTAACGGTTCACAGCAGTACAGTACAATGCATCATCAAAGGCAGAAAATGTAAATATGTAAAGATCACACCCCCAAAGCTTTCAAATGTCCTCAGGAAGCTAAGGACATTTTTTGGTTCAGTAGAAAGAATAAACTTAACTTTTTTTTTTTTTTTTGGGTGGGCAGCAGGGAGGGAATTGGAGTGGCAGGCAAGCATGAGGTGATGTGGTCTATCTCTAACACATTAAAGATTCATAGTTCAGCATTCACCTTTTAGGGCCATCTAGCCTCCCAGCTACACTGAGGTTACAGCAGGACAAAAAAAAAAAACCAAAACCAAACAAACGAACAAAACCAACCCAAACCCCCAGAGCACCTGTAAATACTAAACTGTGGCATTCAGACACAACTCTTTGATTGGGCATTAAAATATTGCCTCAGAAATACAATCAAAACCAATACACAAGACAATTATTTGGATTTAATTTTCATTTCATCTATTCTGTATGAAAATTGGGTAAATTGCTACAGAATTACAAAGACACTACAGCATGAATAAAACCAGCTTTCCTCCATTTCACATAAATGGACTGATTTGAAGATAAATTGCACTGTCTGTGAGTTTATTACTTTCATTTTTCTCTTATGTGGGACATGTTTGCATCAAACAGTAACAAACTGACCGAATCTCTCTCCTCTGGTTCTCAGCAAGAACAAGTACAGAGAAACCACCACTCCTGAAGCACACTGATATACGTAACTAGATTTTCAATTAAGAGAAGAAACCCACAGAATGTTTTTTGCATTTTATTCCACCAGAAAGCAAATTTTTACGTTCACTTCTCAACTAAATTTTTCAAATTGGGATTTTTAGTTTTTTCTTTTTCCAAATATAGGTCAAAAAAGTTCTTCCAGTGCGCTTTAACAGACTTCAGTTACCCAACTCTCCTGGCCTGCATCCAGCCTCAGGGACCCCAAAGCACCTTCAGAAAATGATACAGTAGCCGACCTAAGAGATGACTTCGTACTTCTCTGAAGCTCATCATCTCAGTGAGAAAACACGGCAACTTCTTTAAAAGAAAAATAAAGCACTGCACAGAACCCTCAGGATCGCTATAAGGAAACCACTTGTCAAATACAGATAAGTAAAAGACAGAGAAACCCTGCAAGTTGAGTCCAAGCACTGGGAAGATTTTTCAGTTCAAATCACTGATCCATCACTATCGCCTTCTTGGAAAGAGTTTGCTTTCTAGATTAAATGCTGCTTGAAAATATCAGGTTTTTACCATGTAAGGCTGAAATCCGGTGAAAACAATTACTTGAGAGAAAACCCTACAGATGTGCAGGATTGTGAATATAATGTTCATGCCACTACACTTCCACTCCTAACACCTTGTCCCTGATGAGAGGCTGCACCAGGCAGCCCCAGCTTCTTGGTCCACAACTCGATGCCCAGCAAAAGCTGTACACTTCCTCCCACGGGGATATCTCTGCAATGAGCAACCAGGGCACTGCACCACTAGATACTGCTTGCACACACAACAAAAAAGAAAATCTTGTTCTGGTTATTTCAAACTGGAGGAAAAAAAAAAAGAAAAAAAAATCAGTCTGCACTCACACCTAGGAAAAAGAAGAATTGAAAAGAATTCTCTGTATGCTTTTACACACACACATCAGCTATTAAAAATATGGGTGTGCTTAGCAGCTGAATAGCCCTCTTCTATTTGGAGTATTTTTTTAAATACAATTCCCAAAGCTTAGTCCACATCATTAATGCCATGAAAAGTGTGGCTACTCTGTGGCTTCAAAGCATAATCTTTTTGCGGAAGAGTAGACATCTGCCGCATTCTTTTTACTGCAGAGGTTTTTGTAGACAGAAATTAAATAGGAGAGAGGCATGTAGGGAGAAGGGTTTTTTTTTTCATGTACAGGAAAGTTCTGCCCTCACATTAATATAATAGTATTCAGTAAAAGAGCACTGGGACAGGCAAGCTGGGCTTTGCTCTTCACTTCAGTGGGTCATGTTAGTTTATTCAGGAGAGCCATTTTGGTGCTGTGGCCAGCCTGCAGCCCTGGGCACAAGCGCTCTTCTCCTCTCTCCTTTCTGCCTGACTTTGGTGAAAGAGTCTGGTTTAGAGAGGCTATTAACTACGTTTTTACTAACTCTTTTCACACTGGCAGAAGCGGACCTGAGAGCAATCACACACTTAGGGAGGCTGGTGATCTGAGCAGGACACTGCACAGGCAGCTAAGGGGTTGCAGAGAGCAGTAGCTTTTTTGTCTCCTTTCTCAACAACCAAACAAGGTGCACAGCTTCAGCCCCAGCTCTTCTTCCCTTTCTTCTCTACACTATGGTCTGCCACCCCCTCCTTAGACCATAAGTGCTTCAGGACAGGCTGTTGACATGCTTGCACATGGCCTGGAGAGGGCTCAGCTGGAGTGACCCATTGTAGCTACAAGAAAACAGCACCATAATTACAAGAAAAGTGTTGAGTCTTCCTCTCTCTGCTCTGCTGCCATTGAAATAATCTCCTGTCGATGTAACTAGGATTTTAATGCTAAGGATGCAGCTGATACTTAGCCAAGGCAGATATATGCTTATCAAAGTATCTAAGCTGGTGTGCTTAGAGCCACTGACAGACTCCTATTGTTCTGCTCTCACAAACCCAAACGCAGGAGTGAAGGCACTGCAGCTGCCCATGCATAAAAGTGGATTTTCTCAGGGATACACCAACGGCACACTCTTCTGTTGCTTTTCCCCACAGATCATTTGTTGCTCATCTCTATTACACAACCCTGCAGTAGCTGTGGTTTCCAAAAACAACATTCCAGGACACTGCATCACCCTGAACAAGAGAACAAATATGAGAGTATGGTTTTCCTCAGCCTTGAAATTCAATGCATGAACATAGGATGATGATTATTGACTTGAGAGGCATATAGTCAGAGATCTGATGTGGGAAGGTAGACCTGAGACTGCTTTTCAAGAAGGCACATGGATACAGAAGATCACTTTCAGGTGCCTTTTAAGTTCATGCAGACCAGGAAAAGACAGTCTGTTCTCCGTGCCAGGGCAGACAGACAGGTAGTAATGGCAACAGCAGTAAGAGAAGAGCCAGGTTAAACCTTAGGGAACAAACCTTGATGGTGAGACCAGCAAAGTACTGACTCAGATTGCCTGGGTGATGTGGAGCCTCCGCTACAACAGGGCTTCAAGAAGAGTATGGATAAACAACAGCTAGGAATAACATAAATACAGTTACCTCTTTTGAGACCAGATGTCTTCTACATACTAGCGATACTGCACAAAATCATCAGACCTTAGATTCAACTTCTTGCTTACTTTCCGTTCCCTCACTTCTCTTGCTTACCACAGGAACATCTACTAACAAGTACCACATCCAAGGCTTCCCAGGCTTAGAAAGAAACACTGATAACCTGGCGAAATTTAACCTATTGCAACCAACCAGGTCTCAGAGAAAGCAAGATACAAAACTTTTAATTGCTTTAAATGTTTTTATTTTAGCAAGATAATTTTAAAAAGAACTCATTCCAGGAGAAAGATATTTGCCAGTACGCTGTAACCATGATTTCTATACAACAATCTATCCCTTTGATTATTTTGTCTCCCTGAGAACAGCTCAATCATTTACCAGATAATAGGTGATGTAATTTCTCTTAAATCAACAAGAAAAGGGTGAGATTCAGAGTCAGCTTCAATCTTAGTGAAAATATTTTAGAGGCACAAAACTGACAGGACAAGTAGTCCAAGTTCAGAAAGTTGAGGTGGAGACCAACGGATGATGAAAAACAAGCTGCGCAAGTTACTCCTCCTTACAACTCAACCACTGCTTCAGCTGTAATAAGGCAAAATGATGAGCTAAAGAATACCATTACCAGGAAATCATTACCCCAAAGTTAAGAATATTTCTTGAATTAACCAATATTGCCCTTGAAAGAAAAAAATATAGTATATATTTTTATATGAGATAAATATTTAATTTCCCTATAATAATGTTCAGATTTCCACATCTTTTACTATGACACTTATGGACAGGTTTCTCAAAACTAGCAGTATGCTAGTTAAGTAGGATGAGGGGTATTGAAAAACAGGTGCTTATTATGTGATATTTAAATGACAAACTCTAAAATTAGAGAAAAAGGGATGTGCTCTTATATTAGAGCTACTCAGACAGACATAAGGGAGCATTAACGTCCATCGCTCTTCTTCACTATCACTTTCTGTGTCAAAGTCCCTAGTGCCAGCTCTAGAATAAGATGCATCCCACTTTTTTAGTTATCAAGCAACATCATGTTAAT
>NW_010402907.1:23089-25130 GCF_000710305.1 Buceros rhinoceros silvestris | reverse complement strand
AATTTTCTTTTTAATCTTCTGCAGCAAAACAAAACCTGCATCTTATTGTAAGTAATATAATTTATTTATACTTGATATCATTTGAAAAAGTGATGACACCAACAGCTCAAGCATGAAGCATTTTTAATTCTTCAGATGAAATGACAGATGATTATAAAATAATGTTTACCTAACATTTAAATATTTTCTTAAAAAAAATCTGTTCCCTTTAAAATGCATAAGAAAATTCCTTATTCGCTTTATTTTCTGTAGCCTTCCTGGGTTTGGAGGACACCAAGGGTGACAGGACAGAAACTTGAGCGATCAGTCCATCCCATTGTGTAAAATGTTTTCTGTGATGTATTGCTTGTTTCACGCCAAGAATCTTAGCAGTCACTGTTTTCATCACTCACCTTGTGTTTATCCACCTCCTAATTCATTACTCTCCCTGACAAGTCCTTTCTTGCCCAATAATTTGCTTTTTTTGTTTTGCCACCTAGTACCATCTACAGGTGATAACAATTTTGTAAATATCCTGTAAGTTGGGCTTCAATTACTCAATTTGCTTTTTAACCATTTGAAGTCTGGTCAAATGTGCCAAAAATAAATTTTTAAAATATCACACGTCTACAGTCATTCTGAAACTCAGCATCATGACTCAAATGGGGCCACAGAACTGGGATCACCCAGAGGATGAAAATGTAATTGGAAAAGAAGAAGAAAAAAATTAGGGCGAAAGTCTAAAATGGCATAAAAAGAAGGAAAGTCTGGAAACTGTCTATGCACTGTAATTCCCTTGTCCAAACATAAACCACGTGGCCAAAAGTCTGTATCCTAATTTTAAAGTAGTATGTTGGGTTTTTTTAATCCTAAACTTTTACATAGGTCTGATAAAATGAAACATTTTCACCAGGAAAATCTTAATCTCCTGAGAGCAGAACCCAAAAAGTTCCTCTGAAGTCTTCAGACATATTCCCCTGTTCTGTCAGATCTTCCATGCATCCACAAAGATAATTTTTTTAAGTTTACTTGTTGGTTACAGATTTTAGCAATCATGCTGCTGCTTCAGTGGCATCAGAGTAAGAACAGATTGAGGGGTTTGGTTTTTGCAGATAGGAACTGGATGGTTTTGGCTGGAAGCCTTTCGTTTTGGCTTTTTTCCAGCAGAAAAATGGCATTTGGCATCTGAGAACAGGGGTTCTCTTCACCAGTTTGGCTCCTCCCATAAGTAACTATAAACCATAATCATTTTACTTCCAAATAAGTTCCAAGGAATTTTTCTCCTCCACCAGTGAGCTGGAGATGACAGCATATGTGAATACAGGGAATTCAATCTACTGGAGATGTGGTTTGTGTTATCCAATTTGCAGCTGAAAATTGAATTACTACGTGGGTGCTAAAATAAGTTTTTATGCAAATATTCATCCTCCAAGAAAATGACGATACTTAATAACCTTTTCATGTGGTAGAATTGATGAGATTTTGGCTACAGAACAACTAGTTTTTGAAGCTTCACAGATTCCAGAATTGTCTCTCTTGATAATGTCAAAGACATAGGACAGCACTATCTTCCCTTTACATCAGTCCATGTAGCTAGAATTATTCACAGGTCAACAGAATTCTGATAAATAAAATATTTATGTTAATAACCATTTATTATTAAAATAAACCCCTTTTTGAATAAGAATGCAAATTAATCTCCTATTTAAGAAAACACTTCCTTTGATCTCCATACAGACAGTGCCTGTTGTGTGGACTGAGAATTAACGTTATCAAAGTGTAGGAGTAAAAATTTTAATGTGCCTTTTGCAAAATATAACATAGCTGGAGGGGACTGGGAATTTTTTCCTCAGTATAGTGTGGTTTTGTGGTATTTTATAAAAATACCCTGAATAAGTGTATTCTCTTGTCTGTAACCAGTTTACAGACATAATGATCTATAAAAACCCCTGAGACCTATGGGGAAAAAAAAAACCCAAAAATAATCCTCCACTCTTCCCCAAAACCCATGAAAAAAATGGGGTAAAAAAGAAATTAAACACTTTTTAAAAACATTTTCCCT
>NW_010402907.1:20062-22981 GCF_000710305.1 Buceros rhinoceros silvestris | reverse complement strand
AAGAACATTTAGAGAAATATTCAAAATTATATTACTTCTGCTACGCTTGATCTTTAAAGTGCTCGGTGACTGATTAAGTTTTTTTGACAGAATTGCCTATTTTAACTCTTTACTGTATCAGACAAGAAAAATTCTACATATGGTGAACTTTCATCCTTTACAATATATTTAGTAGTGGACTTAATTCTGTGCCTCTGTTAAAAATACAGTGATTGCACGTTAAAAGGTCACACTTATTTTCTAAGCTTTCCCTGCAGAAAACATGCATTTCTACCGTATCTGCACTGTAAATTTAGGGCTGCATTTGCTACAATTTTCTGAGTTGCGTGGATATAATCTTCTGCTTTGTTTACTTGTCAACAATACTAATGCTTTCTATTTTCAGCATTTTACTTTCTTCCTACTCTGAAGATATTTCAACAGGCAAAAAAGTACACTTAGTATTTGAATATGTAATGCAGCTTCATCTTTAATTTGTGGTATATTTAGCATTATTCAGAGGTTAAGAACTTATCCTTATTTCATAAATATACCATCAGTATTTTCTGTATGCTAAATAAATTGTACATTGTATACTTCTTGCTTTAAAGTAGAAAATAAAACTTAGTATCAATAAGCGTATGGGTACTACAAAAATTTTCCAGCCATCTTACTCTTCCCCCATAATTTTTCCATTCCTTAGAGGACCCCAAAATTTGGTACTGCTAAACCAGGTAATCCCAGAAATGTTGAAAGATCACTCTGATAAAGAATAGCTATTGTAGGATGCAAAGAATCTGTAAGCCTGAAAATATTTCACATAAGCTAAGTTAAAAATTTCCATTAATCACTGCCAGCAGCAGAAGCCAATTCCCATGACACACCATTAATTTATGCGATGTACCCCACTTTGTTCAGAAATGTGGCATTTCATGACATTCAACAGAAAAGAAATCACTAATTCGAGCTCTCAGATTTTTGCTCTACTCCGTTACAAAAATCACTATTTCACTGCTGGCACTGCAATAACGCAGAAATGCCAACTGCCTTTAGTCTGACAAGGTCCTCATCTTTACTAGATCTTCATCAAACAGTATTACAACCAGTTGAACTCTTGGCAACATCTTTTGGAACTCCTGGAGTTTTAGCACTTCCCAATAAAAGGGTCCAAACAACTGACAAAACATAATGCTTCAGGGCTATTTCTTGAACTGTGATACCTCACAGAACATGATACCGGCATTTGGTCACAATGTCTTTTTTTGATATTTAAGATTGACACTTGCTGCAATTACCCTTTCTGCAAGATTCTGCTCCAGAGATGCGCAGCCTCTCAAATTACTGACAGCTCTGCCACAAACCTGACTTTGTTCTCTTAACCAACTACTCCCTATGGCATTTCATTAAAGGGATATTTTGACTGAAAGCACTCCTGCCAAATACCTTTCTACTCATAAATTGGTTTGTCATTCCACTTCTGGCTGTCTCTGCTGAATGACATGCAGATTTGGAGGTGTTCCAATTAACAAGTGGAGCAATTAATATCACAATCTATCTTTATGCTAACTTCCTGAGATAAAGGGTTAAATGTTTTCCAGTGACACAAGGTCTAAACAGTATATTAACAGCTCTTACATCCATGCAGCCTCTTCTACCATCAACTCTCTTCCAGCATCTTCAAAGCTGTGAGTTTTAGCCAGTCTGTTTCTTATGGAATCTCTCTGGGAATGCAATAGAATTTTTGCATCTATACTCAGATCAAAACTCATTTGTATAGAAGATAAAGATACTATTATCATCTGCCTTAGGATGTAGCACCAGTTTAGCAAGTCACAGTAAGAAGAAAGGACCAGCTTAAGTCAATGGAACTGAGGGAGTTTTACTCTTTCTGCTGGGGTGGTCAGTTCTGAAACACCAGTTTGAGCAAAATTCTGCTACATTTTGAAACATAACAAATTCTTCTCTTGAGAAGAGTTGAGAATATTGTACAGACATCTTGCACAAGTTCATTAACGGTCCAGTGTGTTTTAGACTAGCATTCTATATGCTGAGAGAATGGTCCAAACGACAAAGCAAGCTTCTTCCCGCTAACTTTTCTGGAAGCTAAAGTCAAGTAAAATATTAGTTGTGATAATTTTACAGAAGAAAGATTTTTGATTATTGAAATGTCTTCCCAGGTCAATTTTGTGCCTGCCTTGCTGCTATGATAAGCATCAGGGGAGAAGAAAAAAAAAAACCAGCTCCTTACAGAGAAACTGTGTCATACCCACCTTTTAAAAGTGAGTCTTCCAGGATCAAAGCAGAACCCAGTAAAAGCTTTAGAAAAACTGCGCTGTTTTACATCAGGGCTGAATTTAGCTCCAAATCTTTGGCTAAGACTTTCTAAGGTAGCAAAAGAGACTGAAAAACAAGGGCAACACAAGGTCATTATGATGAAATGAAAATAACTGGTAAAAATTTGGAGTTTTTTTATTTTTCAGATGTTGAAAAGATTAGTCAAAATGCTAGTTTCAACTATATTGCAAGAAACAAGGAGTAAAACAAGGCAGTGGCTCAACAGGATTGTGTGTTTGAACAGAGACCGAAGGACAAAGTCTCAAGAAAACCAGCTAAACAAACAAAAAGGAATTAAACTAGTTGATTGCCCTAACTGCAGCTCCACTCACTTCTATCCTTCGATAAAACATCACTTCTAGACGGGTTATTTTCCTAATTTGTCCTGGCCAGCATTCAGTGTGTTTGGCGAATATATGAGAGATACTTGGGGGACTGCTTATTTCTATCACAAATTCCAACCTCTCAAGTATCAGCACCACACCAAACAAATTACTGCATCCCAGGATGCAGACTTAAGCTTGACCACTTGATGCTGGTTGACACACTTGTTAAAGTACTCAGTAGGTATCCAATGACCTATTGTATGTCCTGAAAGGCATTCCT
>NW_010402907.1:4600-19995 GCF_000710305.1 Buceros rhinoceros silvestris | reverse complement strand
GGCATGCCTGCTGACAAACAGCCTGCATTTCATCCCATTGGCAAAAGGGATGGGCAAAATGTGGTTTATTTACTATAGAGATGTTCTCACTTTCACACGTTCCTAGAACAAACAGTGCATCTGTACTTCTTAACTTTACATATTTGGACTTGACTAGTTCCTTTCATTCCACTTGCATTTCCATTCCAACCTGGAAATGCCAAACCTCAGCTGGGACAATTGTGAGTGGGATCAGAAGTGACGCTGCTTGAAATCTCAAAGGCACAAAAACGATTTTCTGAGATTCACAGTTCAAAAATTACATAGTAAAGACACTTGGACAAGCATCCCTGACAATAAGCTCCAACCCAGCTGAGAAAAATATCACAACTCCTCACCAAAACCTAATGAGACAACTCTAAGTCCTGCCTGTTGAGCTGAAGAGAAGTCTTGGGCTGGTTGCAGAAATTTTCTTGCACCATCTTTTCTCTGCCTCACCTAAACTTTAGGCTTTGTTATAAGGTTTTGAACACTCATGAGAATATTATGAAAAATAAAGATGGGAAAGAACTGTTGGTTTTGGATTACTTGGATGTACATACTAGTCATTCTGGGATTGTTTCCTACATCACATTATAGATAGTCAAGATTACATTGATTTGTCCAGACTATTCTTACAGATCCCTGTTAATACAATATCCCTCACTGATATAGGGATGAAGTCAGAGTTACACTTATCCTAAAATATCCAGAGGATATGTTGTTCTTCCTTCTATTATCATCTTCCTTCTATTGGAAAATGAGGTTTGAAAAGTGTATATATAGCACTCTTCCTCAGCAATAGATTATATAAACAGGAAAAGTACTTGAAATCTTTGTCCAAGACTCTTGTGGGGTCTTCAGCATTGTAAGACTCCGGTAACGTAGCATGTGAGTGGGAGTACCAGAGTCTAGGTAGAGGCATTTATCTGCCTTCATCCAAGACACAACTTTCCTCTGTATTTCTTTGTGTAATTTTTGTCTAATCTCTGTGTTCTAGATAGAAATGCGTATGGCTGCTTGTCTACTGGACTGGCCTCATGGCAACACGTGTCATCGTATTATGCCTCCTGTGTAAAGATAAAGTCAAAACCACAACACAGAACAGTTCTTTTCTGAAGAGACAGTAAAGAAATCAAATACATCCTGAGCTGTAGAACACATAGCACCAACACATGTAATAGAAAAATGAACTCCAGTTCACTCTCGGACAAATCCTACTGCCTTGGCACAGTTAGTCCGACAGCTAGACCAGTACTACGACAGAGCATAAATCAGATCCTGATCATTTCATCCCCTTTCTTCACAGGAGCACGGCTGGTAGGATCAGAGAACACCAACTGGGACATGTCATTTGATCACTTCTATTTCCTAAAGCTTGAGGCTTAAAGGGAACCTGAAACCATTGGCTATCTCTGAGTTAGTAAATTCTTCAACACTGAGGCCAACTGAGAAAGAGCAACCCACATCTACACGATTAATTTTCTTACCCTCTGAAACAGGAGGGCCACGTCCAAACTGCTTATTGGAAATGGTTTCCAGCCTGTGCCACTTCCAGACCTGTTAGATAACCATTATTTGTCATGAACCAGAGGTATGTTATTTTAACACAATATTGAAGATCACATACCAGTACTCAAACAATAGCACCTGAACAGCCTTCAAGACTGGCATCCCAATTACCATGTACCATTAGATTTCATGAAGCTGCTGCAGAACTGGACATATCAATCAGAAATAAAACAGAACTATCCTTTTTTTGAAATCTAATTGGTTCTCGTTTATTGATTAACATCTTTAAGATAGTCAGAGCATGGCATTTCATTCAGCCTTAAATACCATGGATTCTTTATCCAGCTTTCAATATTTTTGGGGTATGCAGAACCCTGAACTGTAAGTACCAGCCTGTCAGCAGCCCAACCAATATTCAGTACCTAGCACAAAAGTCAACTTCTATTCCTTATATGCCTTTTTATAAATTATACATTCCCCTTTTTACTACATTGCATTGGAACATATACTTAATTGCTCATGGTCTCTGACTGCAGCGTAGGATTCACAGCTAGGTGGGAAAAGAACAGTTTTATTGATGAAGAAACATCTGAAGCGATACCTAATCATTTTTTGCTCTGTCTTCAGAAAGAAACAGAACAATGCAACCTACTGGCTATTTCACCAGTCTTCCATTATTTTGCCCAGGATGGATAATGGATTCAAACACAAACACTCTTCCTGATTTCTGATACTCCATCAGTATTCCAGTATATAAGTACACCCCATTTTGGGGGGGTCTTTCCACTGCTGAATGAAGAACACAAATTCACTGTCTTTGCATGTACCAAACAACAGATGTTTACCTCATCTCTGTCCAGTAACAGCTATGCCACTATGTGGCTCTTCATAAAAAAAAAAAAAAATGTTTACTTTCTTGTCCTTTCAACATGGCTTTATCCAGGATGCTTTAGTGGCTGTTTACCAACTCTCTACACTTTGTAACTTCTGAACTACATTGATCGTTGTTAGCATGCCGTCTCCTATTCATTGTAAATTGCTTTTTTATTTCTAATCTCTGTTTTTGCTTCAACACTGAGCCAGAAAAGGCTTCCAGGCTTTTTTCTTGGCTGTAGAGTCATGAATTTTGGTCTATCTAATGTACCTTAACTTTATAAGATCCCTCAATTTTCAGCCGCACTTCTCATGCTCTTATGTTTGTGGAGATGATATCACATTCTTTCCCGTTTTGCTGTGTATAAAGTTTGCTCCGGGTTTTAGTGGTTTTCCTTACAGGATCCTTTCTTATGAATAGATAGCTTCAGACTTCGTGTTGTTGCTCTGGAGGTATTTTTTTTTTTTTTTTTTTACAACCTCAGAATAACCTGACTAATATGACTAGTTGCTGCTACCTATCTCCAGTACTAGAAAGACCACGAGCTGAGTGTCTGCATCACCCTTCTACCATCTGAACCGCCTGATTTACTGCCAAGTTGTCACAAAACCTTGCTGATTACCTAAGATCAGACTAATGTAGGACTGTCTATAAACACATTTATATGTGGTAATATCCTGTCAATGTCCCACCTTTAAAATAAAATGAAGTCATGCTAATGCCAATCTTGGATGACAGTAGGCACCTTCTGCCTGATCAGTATTTTTGAGATATCAGCAATAGTATTACTAAATTCAATCTAGAGAAAAGTCCACAGCCCCTGTCTTTGCCATAAGTCATATTCTGGTTTTGAGCATCTTTGAGCAGCAGTGTTGATGGGAAGCACCCTGAAATCTGGATCTGAATTCTGAATCCTAAGACCTTCAGCTTTTCAAGTCACTTAGAGGAAAATGGACAATTATAGATTTTATGAGGCCCTTGGGAAAAGTTCAGAAGTGTGAGGTTATATTTGAAAATTGTTTGCAAACAGAAAAGGTGCCTTAAATGTTCTCTGCAGTTCACAGAAATAATAGTTTTCAGCAGAGTTAAGATGCTAGGAGTTTTAGAAGTGTCACTGGAAAAAAAAATAATGGAAAGTGCTCAAAATGTTGGCACATCCTTGTAGCTCAGAGTGCAGTATATACCTATTGTCACTTCTACGCACTAATTACAGTGAATGGAAAAGGGCAACAATAAATAAAAACCAGATGGGGAAATGTCATCCTCTTAATCCAACTCTGTATCCTTCTGATTCACTGGAAACATTTTATTTCTGGGTCACAATGGCTAGTGCTACAGCACATTTTATATACTGGGAGTTTTTACAGCAGAGGGAGTTCTTACATTACATCTTTTCCTGACATTTTCTGACACTGATTTTTTTTTCCCCTATAAAAGAGTACGTGTAGCATACACACACGCACAAGCCTAGAAAAGCAGGCTGACATTACGACTTTTCAACTTAGAAAGAACCAAGTTTACAGGTACCTGTTCATGACTTATGTTGCTCTCACTACATCCATCGTGAGCATCCAATAATGAAAAGGAACAACAAAAATAGTTCAGAATCACATGACTAAAGTCTGCTCGAGACTCACAAGGAGACCAAATCAAAAGTGCTCTGCAGCCAAGTACCCCTCACCTTCTGACTGTTGGACTTAGCAACCTAAATAATGTCATCTTTTTATCTTGGTTTGGATGACATCAGCTCACAGCTTTGTAAAAAAAAAAAATTTTTAAATAACAAGAATATACTTCGTGTAAAACACACCCAAGCCCATCACCATTGCTCAAACTCCAAATCTCCCAGCTGATTACCATGACTAAAAGCTGTTGTGACACTGAGACAATACATGCAGGAGTACAACTGTGTAATACAGAGCATCAGTCTCCTCAGGCTCCTTCCAGCTGCTCCTCCACCAATAAATCTGCCTTTTTTTACCCCCACCACCACCCCCACCCTGCCCCCACCAAGTATCTACCAAGACAGCACAGGAGTGATGGAGAGTCTAACCCAGGTTTCATCCCATACAGTCCTACTGTTGGTCTCTCTGATGGACCCCTGAGACAATGTGCCGATTCTCAGATATGAAGGAAAAGGGGAGTCTTTTCCCCCACAGCTCACACAGACCCCTATACACCCTGCCCTGCTCTAGGGCTGATGGTAAAGGCCTTTTGGACCATTAGCATTTACGCATTGTTCTGACAGGCTACTACGGGCTTCATAAGAGAGCAAGGAAGAGGGGATGGTCAGAACTCAGCCTAAACTCAACAGACCAAGTAAAAGGCTCTAGTTTAGCTTGGCAACTTTACCTCTGATGAATACAAATTTCTGTTGCAAAAAAAAGCTTCATAAGAGAGCAAGGAAGAGGGGATGGTCAGAACTCAGCCTAAACTCAACAGACCAAGTAAAAGGCTCTAGTTTAGCTTGGCAACTTTACCTCTGATGAATACAAATTTCTGTTGCAAAAAAAAGGACACATTTCAGTTTGGGATTTTTTTTTCCCCCCAAGAAAGTTGTCTGTATCACACATGCACACATTTTAACACAGTAAAATGTATGTTGAAATATGGGCATTGGGTCCCACACCGTTCAGAAGATGCATCTAGTTGCCTGTAGATAATTAACTAAATATTAGCATTTTCAATTTAGCAAAAGTAGTAGGAGCAATCTTTTGGGTATCAGAAACTCTGGTTAACATGTACGCATGAGGAAAACAGGGTAAAAAATGCACCTAAAGCAACATTTTTTTTAAATAATATTGACAACAGTCATTTTAGAGCACTGTTCCAGAATTTGAGAATTCACAGTCCATTTACAAACATTAAGGAGTGGAGGGTAATAACACATCTGCTGGAGCTGAGTACTAGGAGAGGATGTGCACCTTGACCAGGTCAGATAACAGCTCTATAGAAACAGCAAAAGCAGATAACTTTTCAACCAAATTCTCGTACTCTAACCACCATTACCCACCTTCCTTTCAAAACTGTATTAATGGGATGTTCTGGGGAGAAAGGGCACGTGCTCTGCTGGACTACAAGCAGTGAACTCTACATTTTCTTGGCCTACCTCTGTAAAAACGGAAAACAAAACATACTTTGGGAGTTGTGTAGGGTGTTTTTAATTTCATATCTTCCTTAAAAATAACTAAGATTTATTAGATAAGGGATTGAGGTGCTGAGTTTAATATACTACAGGCCCAGACTCCTGTTAAAAACCATCAACAATAGAAACATGTTTGAAACTATTTGAGCATGGTATCTTCCTTAATTTTGTTTCTCCAAAACATCTCGATTCTTCTGTACTGAAGCCCCATAAATTCCAGCCTAGGATCAAGCACAGCAGAACTGTAGATCTAGTAGCTTATGATTCAATAAAAGAATCAACCCCCGAGACCCCTCCAAAATGACTTGCTCACTCTCCAAATTCCCTTTTCAATGGCAAGAATAGATTATATTTAGCTCATGTTCCATTAAAAATTGCCTGTCTTTAAACAAGGTGCTGTTTTTTATTCTTTCTGTCTTCAGTTATATAAGACTTCACTGCTGTCTTCACTATGATAACACTCCAACAGTCTAAAAAATACATTTCAGGTGTTCAACATGAAGGAGGTTGTGTGAGTTTAACCTTCCTTGGGATCCTTGTGAGCTTTTTGTATTTTTACTTGTTTTATCTGAAGCCTGTGGAGGTTCTAAAATATTAGAAGACACACTTTCTGAGAACTACCTTTCTAGTAGCCTGAAGATATAGCCTTGATGTTGGGCAACAAAGTTATTCTCTGTAATCCCCTTGATGTTGTAAATGAAAAAGAGGATGGAGCTAACATCATCTGAACTTTGGGCAAACCATTCGCTCAAAAGCGCCATCAAAGAACCAAGCCCTGCCAAAAAAGAAAAAAAAAAACTTAAAAAAAATCTCAGAGCATACACAAAATGAAATTGGTGCAAATTAACTTCATTGTATTTGGAGACCCATACAAAACAAAACCCACCACAGTCTATAAAGGAAAGTCAGAGAAGACAAGGATTGAAGTTGTAGCTTCACAGTAGCCATCTTTTAACAGCTTTCCTTTTTCAACACTTTAACCTAAAAAAAAAAAAAAAACGAAAAAACCTTCCCATTGTTATGCCCCTATTCAACCTTCATTCGAAGTCATTCACTATGCATTAATTACCACTTTCTTCAATGCACCGGGAAGCTCCCAAACATGCTCCTGTTTTCAAAGAGGCACACTTCCATGGCTCAGCTTTTTATATGCAGAACCTGCTGAATTTTTTTTTCCTCTGCATACTTTGAGATTCCCCTAAATTTTGCATACTGTAACTGTTCAGCAAGGGAGAGGTGAAAAGACAAAAGGCTGATTTCATGCTTCCAGAAGAGTTGTTTGCATCACTTTCATTTTTCTTTCCAGCTGTGAGAGACAGCAGAAGGTTCTTTAGCAGGTGTCCTGCCTGCCCTATGGTAATTTTTAACTTTCCTTCACTTTCTTTTATGTCTGTTGCATTTGTAGAGACATTTTCTCTGCTCTCACTGCTTTATTGCCGTATTTTCTTTTTTTCCCCCTCCCCCTTTAAGCAAAATGTCTGAATTTCCCCTGTTATGTCATTCTGTTCAGCTGTGAACTTGGATTATAAAAGTGAGCAAGAGAGCAATGTTCAGAAGTCCCAATATATAAACTAAATCTCGGCTGTTTCCTATTCATTCCACAGACTTTCATCACTGCTAAACTGCACAAGCACCACACAGACACAACTGAAAACATGACAGACAAAACCATCTCTGATATCAAAACCCGGCATCCATACCCTAACCTTAAATCATATAACCTCTCTCCTGTCAGCCAATGTCGCAGTCTCTCTGTGTCAATAGTTGTAAGGACTCCCATGGGCTGAATGCGTGAATGAAATTAAGCATTCTCATAAGTCTTTACAAGGTTACACAAAAAAAGAAGCAGTTACAATTTAAATGATCAAAAGTGCATATATAGATATAATTTTTTTCAAGAGAGAAAAAGAAGTATTTTCCAGGGCAAAACTGATTTTGGTTCCCTGTTCTGATTTTGTTTTTATTGGCAAAGCCTCTACACATAAGAAAACATTGTGAAAACAAAAGTAACCTAAAGGAAACAGGAGAAAATTAAGTGAACGACAGAGAGATATGAACCTTTTGAAGAAATTCAAACACCTCCGTCAGAGGGAGTTGGGTTTAGATTTTAAAGAAGAAATTCACTGCAAAGCACTGGCCTACATCCTTTCAGCTTAATATACTCCAATCTTAGATTGCAAACATACAACCAGATAATGTTAAGCGACTCTCAAAATACATTTTAATAAAAAAACTGCAGATTTTTTGATAGACTTATTCTGCCTGCTTTAATCTAACACATAAAAACTAAACAACAACAGATGATTTGAAGCTAAAAAAGACCGTTATTGATTTTATCAAGGTTAAAAGGTTGCTGCCATCCCCATAGCGTTATGGTCACGGTAGTCTGAATAATCACATCACAGCGTAAATGCTCCTGTCCTCGTCCCTTACAAAAGGCCTCATTCAGCAAAAATCACACAGGTGATTTTTAATAGATACTGATGCACTTCAATCATTTTCAGCATTGTGCACACCTTGTATTGCTACACTTGCAGCTGCAGCCAGCAAGTATGGTAAGAACAATATAACTTCTATTTAAATGACTGAAAGGAGAGTAATGCCAAAGATTTTCTTGTTTGTCTACCCTTCCCTTACTCAACATAGAAATGTCTAATTTTTCCATAGCAGAAACAGATTATTTTAAAAGGTAAGATTAATGATAACTTGCTTCTATTTAAATGCTAAAATCAATAAATAAAAAAGCTCAAGCTTTCTAACAACATAGCTTTGAGATTATTAATTCAGAAAACACATCAAGTTTTTCAGTTTATTTTTGTGACATTTTAAGTGGCAATCTGCTGCTTAAAAAAGTATTTCCTACCGTTATTCTGCAGTGAAAATTGCATCCAAGAAAGAATAAATCAGGAGCCAAGAGAAATCTCTTAAGAGAAAAGTTGTCTTTCTGCTGAAGGGGGGGTGGGGGTGGAAGCAAGTTCTAGTTCAATCAGCATAGTTCAAGGGGAAGGAATCATCCATATAAGAAAATATTTCTATTTTTAATTACTGCTTTTTAATGGTATCCTAAGTGACAGAAAGGGGGGTAAGGGGGTGGAATTGTTAAATTTTTTTCACTGATTATTTTTTATAATGGTTTAATAAATCCATTTCTAAATTGGATTTTTTCATTTTCATAAATAATTTAAGTGCATTTTGAATCATAAACCCTAGTCCTTCTACAGAAAAATACTGCAGAATGTTTTCTCCTTACCTGCTTTTTCAAGTATGCTTGAAAGTTTTCGTGTGAATTTTCTTCCTTTGCCACAGATGTGTACCCACATCAAGCTACTGGTTTTAAATTTAGAATTAGTGAGGCTGAGAAGACACACTGCTAATAGTCCTCACGTCCCTCCTGCAAGATCAGGCCACTGGATGAACTCATGTCCCTTCAGCACAGGATTCCAGGGACATCACTTCTGAGCACAGCTGTCTGCGAGCAACAGTGAAAGCTGCAGGGCAAATCCCCTGAAGACAGTTAAGTGTGCAGGTCACGGCTTGCAAAATCACGACCTAGTTCTGTATCTGCTTCTCAGACTATGTAGATTATATTTTATGGTGAGCTCAGATTTAAAACAACGAGGACAACCTCTTTGATTCACTATTACACAGTACTTAGCACAATAGCATTATGGTTCACAACTAGGATTTCTAAGTGTTGAAGTAACATACTTGTACTATTCCTAATTCTAGGATGTCTTTCATGTCTGAGGGAATCCCTTGACCGCTGATGGTGAGCCAGTGTACCAGAGAAGAATCCTCTCTATGAACCGATTTCTCTTATCTGGTCTCTTAGCGTCATGAGGTGACAAATAAGATGTACCAACTTTGATGGATCTTCAGTTTGATACAGCACGGCCATTCTGATGCCCTCTGAGCTGACTTTGCTGTTCACAGATTGTATCTTACAATATTTTACAGCTTAAAGAATGCAAGTGTCGTTGGGTGAGTGAGAACTGCTCCGCATGGGAGAGAAGAAACCCACACAGTTACGGGACGTTTTATCATGTTTTCTCATAATAGATGAACCCCAGTAAGAATTTATTTACAAGAAACCCTGATCTAAGCTGTTGGGTTTCAACAGTTGGCATTTTCCTACAGCCACAAGTACTGAAAACAACAATTTCAACCTTCATTTTTAAAGACAGTCTAGTTGTCAAGTTTTGAAGGAAAACCTAAAAAGTCAGAAGATCCTACAGACTGTAGTCAGAATAGGAAGAAAAGGATCCTAAGCTTAAACTAGATCCTATTTTAAGCCATTGCAGAGATACAGAGTCCCACTGGAGGATATTTTAGCACTTGGACTTGACAGTCTTGAAGGCAGATGTGACTTGCAGCCAGGAGGAATGTCTGGGGTTGTGCGGTAGGCACACGCAGCAGCCAACTACTGTCCATAAGCCATCTGATGAAGGAAATCCCTGATTTGTTACAGTCTCAGAGCTCCAGACTCCTGTGTGGGCAAAGCTGGGTGCACATACTGGAAGAATCAGAACTGAATGCTTTAAAGTGTAACTAAGAACTTACTGATTCAAAAAATCAGTAATGCAAGTTCCTGGAAGCCCAAACTCCCTCTTTGCCCCCCTCATTTTAAGTTCAATGTTTTCTTGACAGTTTGTAGTAAGTCTTGAAGTGCTAAGTCAGGCAAATATATGTAACTAGAAACAACTTCTACTGTTTAATTTCTTAACCAAACAAGAACGCATTCCCATTATAAATACAAAGGGTGCATTCAAAAAAGTAAGTGTGTGGGGAACCCTTCTTATGAGAAAAACAAGGCAATACTACAGACAAAAGGTCTTCTGGCAGCCTTTTGCTATTATTTTCCGCTAATGTATACTTTTGCAAATTATAGAGCACCACAGAACACACTCCAGGCTGCATGGAGAAAGCGCTTTTCATTAAGAGGTACCAAAAGGCCTACTAAAACTGAACATTTAACTACTTTGAAAAATAGATCTATATTTGGGTTGTGTTTTGGTATGGAAGGTAAAACATCATCTGCCATTTTCATTATACTGTTGACTTTAAAGAGGGGGTAATTAGGGAACGTTGTGAATCTGCTTGTGCATTTGGTTGCAAATAAATTACAAATCATTTTAAAAGTGGAAAAACCTGTTATCTTATATAAAGCCAGAGCACCAGCCCTGTACTACAGCTGTTCTGAAAGACTATGCCTATCAATCGTCACAACGCTGACGGTGGTAGCCAATTAAAACATACTATGAACCAACTAGGATAGCGGCAGTTTCTGAGTAATGACAGGGGAATTATTTGGGTTATTCAGTGTGCACAGAGGAGAAAAACTAGTATAAAAAACTCCAGTCTAATCATCACCATTTAAAGAGCCACTTCCCTCCTCCAGGTACACTGTGATCATTCCCTTTCTCCACATAGACACTCCAGTCCTTTTAAACCATCTGTTTCTGGACGACACGTCTGATTTTCTGCTGAAGTGAACTTCCAGGCTCTCGCCTGTGTTTTAAGGACACAGGCCATCTTTGCAGAATTGAGAAAAGGTCCCTTTTTAAATTACCAAGCAGAATTTTAGCACAGAAGGATCAAGAAAAGCTTGAAGCTTCTTCTTCAGATAACCAAATTTGCAGCTTCCACCTGAACCTCGGCAGTCGCTGGTCACCTCTGCAAACACGACATACAAAGAGGAGTTGGCTTCTGACCCCTGGCCCTCCCATGCAGCACTTAAAACTAACAGAATTACACTTGGCAGTTCTCAGGAGTAATGTTTGTTTGCTGCTTCTCCTCTGAATTCCTGCTGTTTTCTTAGCTGAAACCTTTTTTTAAGGCTGTTGTAGCACATGCAGATGGTGATGTAGGCGTTTACACACACTCAAAGTGACAAGATTCAAAATACATCCATTACTTGCTAATGATCATGCCAAGTATTGAAAGCATTGATACACAACACTTTTATGCATATATTTATAAATATAAAATAAAAAAAACAGGGACTGAGAAATTAAGCATAGAGCGCAAAGATAGAAACACAAGTGAATTTGTTCACAGCAGTGCTGTAGCTAGTTCACAAGACTAGAAGCCAAGAGACTTGAGGGTAGAGCTCTGCTGCTGAACTCTTATTCATGTTTCATTTAAACTCACCAGCACTGACCTGAACTAAAGGTACCAAAGCTGCAGGGAAGGTAATCTTCAAGGCTAGGAATCGTAAATCCTTACATCGTTCCATTAAATCAGCCTCTTCAGCCTCTCCAACTTAAACTGGAAAGTCTTTGGGGCAGGCACTCTCTAGCTACTTTTTTTAACGTCCAGCACAAAGTGGTCTGATATTTCTTTGGTGATTCTTGGTGATATTGTAACATAATTAAATATACTGTTTTCAGTGTTTATATTGAACTCACTTTGACTGTAAGCATATTATCACTTCTTTCTAGTTTAAATACTTCTGTGGCAGTGTCTACGTTAGCATTTAAGGTCAAGAATGTGCTTTTAAAGCAAAACTCCTGACACCCTCATTTACTGTGCATTAAGTCCCAACACATTGATCCTAGAGCACACAAACCTTTTCTTTTTTTTCACATGAATCTGAACTAGAAGAGGTGGTCCATGATTACACCTAATTCCAATTCTAATTTCTTGTGCTGATTTATCACACTGCTTATGGGCATTTAGGTCCACGGGGCCAGGCTAGAGGCAGTTTCGAAATAAGAATACACAAAATGCATAGAGCAGATGTCAAGTCTCCAGCACCCATCACCCTCATATGGCTAAGGCAGATATAACCTACAGCATCTAGACTTCACAGTTCCAAGTGCTTCCCAGGCAGTAGTGAATCCTCTAAGAAGTAGTGAGCTCCTATTACCTCTTAACGTATAGAGAAGAAAGAAGGTAAACATGCTGAAGGCTTGCTTATTGTTATGAAGGAAACCATGAACTTTTGACTTTTTAAATCTTCTTTCACATTCTGTCATACCTACAAAACATACGCTGTTTTAAAATCAGTTAACTCAGATAGGAACATTGCAAGTAAACTGTTACGTTTAAACTGGGGTAGTGGGGAGTCTGAGTACCGTATCTGTATCTTTAATCCATCTTTTCATCTTTTACTACCTATCTTCAGCACTGTGACCCCATCACCACAGGATGTCAACTTTCTGTTGTATTTAGTATACATCTCTTTTCACATGAAACAGGATAGTACATTATTCCCCTCCCCATTTTTGGGGTTTTATTTGTTTGTGTTTGGTTTGGGGAGTTTTGTTTTTGTTTTGTTTGAGGGTTTGGGGGGGGTTGTTTGGTTTGGTATTTTAAAGACAGGAAACAAAGCCAAAGACAAATTCACCCAAAGTTCATACGACATTTGGTGACAACATGAGAATTCACTTCAAATATCTGCAATTAACAACTATTCTATTCTATGTAATTTGTAGTTTTCAGACTTAATTTCTGCCACAGCCCTTGGACGTTTAACTCTCAAGCTGTTAGCACACCGAACGCATTGATTTTTAAATGCCTCTTTTCTTCCTGTACTGAAGCTACTGCATTTTATTTCATGCTTTCATATTTGAAATATCTGCACAACACACAAAAGGTCTTGTAAGCCTCAGTGCACTTCTGGATAGCAAAAAAACCTCAGCACATACATAGATGTAAATTTGTTATTGTGGTCAATTACACAAGTATTAAGAGAATTGAGAGTAAACACTCATCTAGTGTTAATTGCAACTGATTGAGGAGTAGTAAGCACCAACAAACCCCATGAGTCTGACTGCGTTAATTGTGCACTTATTTTCACCTGTAATCCATTACTACTTTTCCCATCAAAGAGGAAAACTCCCTGAGTAATTGAGAACAATTTCAGTGCCCTGAATTAGAAAAAAACCCAGTAAGGTGAACACTATATGCAACAAACACAGGCAAATACTAAAGAGGCTTTAAAAGGAGTATCGTGGGAAAATGCACCATGAAGTCGTGATCATGGAGAATGGCAACACAGACCGGTCTGAGTGACATGTAACCACTGACCTCTGTCAAAAATTGGGACTACTAAACTCATGGCTATTAATGTTAATAATGTAATATTAATAATGTTAATAATGTTTATGCTCTAGCTCAAAAAAAGCAAGTAAAGCCTTTTCCTTTTGGAGCAAAAGGAAATAAAAATTACTCTGAAAAACCTGTGCCAGAAAAACACATATGTACTGTATGATTTGGTGATGCTTTAGTTGGACTATTGATTCCAGTTACATATGTGATCTGGAGGAAAAAATGCTACCTAAGCCACCACTAAAACTAACCTGTTGAAAGAAGGGCCAGACAGACCACTTCTACCTGCAGCTGGTTTTATAACTGGATTTTGTTGTCACAGCTGGGACAACTGATAGTAATAAAGAGTATGTATCAGGTTACCTTAGTTTCAAAATCCAGTTTGGAGAAGAATCAAATCTCTGAAAGCCAAAAGATGCCACTTTATGTGATAAAGCCTGTATAATGCAGCCTATAAAATTTTACCCATTTAATCCTCTATTGAGACTAACAAATATTATCTGGATCACACATCTTCCCCAGATGGAAAATCCAGACTTTCTCTTGGAATCTTATACCAACAGTTAACTATCATCATCATGTCATGTCATGGCTTGGCTTCGCAAACGAAGATCTGGGAAGGGCTTTTCCCACGCTCACTGCAAGCGATGAGTGCACCCTTCGGGCCTGCGCGGTGGATTTTTTAGGTGAGGCGCAGCGTGCGCGGAACTGGCTCCACCCTTTACACCTGAGGTTCATCTGCCAGGGCCTAGCGAGCTTGGACAGTGACAGCGAAGTCCTCAGGTCGTAGGTTTGGTTAGAGTGTCCTTCTCTTAGATGATGGATGCCTTACAGGGTTAAACGAGCTCCATCTGCCCGGGTTTGGAGTCAGAGTTGTCCTTCTCCTAGGATGGCTAGTGAAGGCTAGTGAGCCCATCCTGCCCGTGGATACTTTGTCTGACCCTTCAGTTGAGACCTGTCTGGCCTGGGAGACCCCACTGGAGGCACATGCCACCACCAGCACAGCTCTCAACCTTTTTTTTCACCAGCACAGCTCTCAGCCTCACAAGGGCATGCAAGCTCCTTCCCCACGGCAAGGGGGTGCCCGTGAAAGAGTCGCTTCTCTGCCTCCGGACATCACAGACCCGGGCACAGGGCAGCTGGGGCATGCCAAGAACGGGAGTCCTGGAGCGGGAATAGTTAACTGTCCACACTACTAAAAACACAAACCCTGTTTCTAAGTCCCAGTACCTCTTTCCTCTGTTGATTCTTGTCACAACTTCCCTTGCTAATTCATCCAAACCTGAAGCATTCTCAGAACATTAACTGCTATCTGGAGCACAAAGAGTCTACTGCTTTTAGCTATATTGAAACACTTTCTACGTGATCTGTGTAGTGTCAAGTCTCATAAACGGTTGCACTCCAACTGGGTTTTAGCAGAGTGTCTATCAGTCTATCTCTAATACCCCGTGTTCTCCCTCCAAAAAGGTGACTACACATTCAATTGCATCTTGATCTTCTTCCTAATAAACTAAATAGGCAATATCCTGAGACCTGGGATGTATTCATAGCTTTTTTAGTGCTCTCTCCTCAACTTTCAAGAACCCAGACACTAAAACTAGTGGTCATATTACAGTATCTTCCCAATACCATGTACTGTAACATATTACTCTCAGCCAGTCTGGTGATTCACCTGCACATTGTGGTTTCCGGTATAGCTTTATGAGCCTGTCTCTACAAAATAGTTTTATTACTTTATTCATAACTGATTAGGGTCAAGCCATGTGCCCCCTTCTAGTTACCTTTTTTTTTTTT
>NW_010402907.1:0-4547 GCF_000710305.1 Buceros rhinoceros silvestris | reverse complement strand
ATAACTTATTAGGGTCAAGCCATGTGCCCCCCTTCTAGTTACCTTTTTTTTTTTTGAGCTTTATATATTTTGTTTGTTTTGAAACCTCTTTATTGAAAAGATAAAGTTAGTCAACATTTCAACATCAGCAAAAGTTCTTCTGTATCCCCTGCCATCAACCTCAGCTTTTAGAAGATTTTTGTCCAGTTATGACTGAAAGTCATGAATGTGCATTCAAAAAACATTAAATAACTTTTTTTTCCTCCACACCTTTTCGTTGACTCTCATTTAGAGTAAAAGAAACCTCTTGAGTATTTCCTATTTGCCCTTGGAAGAATTTTTTTCTTGTTATTTGACATGAAGGTTTCTTCACAATGCAATTTGCTTTGTATTGCTTTCAAGACATGATGACTGGGATTGTCTGTTCAGAAAACCAATTGGTTTACTGAAACAAAAGACCGTAATTTCCACATTTTCCAGTACGGCAGTTTAAGTCCTCTTTTGTCTGTTAAGCTGTAAGAGTCCAATCAAATTAAATGAAACAACTAGTCAGACCTGCTGTGATATAAAATATAGAACAACTCATTTATGTCACCAGTGCTCAATCCCAGAGACAATTAGCAGAAAAGATACTGTGCTGACCAGTACTTTAACCATAAAATTCCCTTTGTTAAGGCTTTGACTCAAAATTAGGTCATCACTCACCCATCAATGTAACTCTTTCCTCAAGAATTTCATGTTCTGAGGGTAACTCAGTGCTGCTTTCCTGTTCATACTCAGTATCATAATTATCCGCTTGCTATTTCCAGTCTCCAATCCAGAATTGAGGATGTACCATATTTTGTTTAATTCTTTCTGCAAAACTTGAAAGACTAGTATTATGGACCATGTCTGAGAATCACAATAAAGTAATTGTCCTTCATCAAAGTGTCTAAAGGAAAGGAACAATCACCCAATGATGCACTTGGAGACCCAAAGACTTGCCTCACTAGCACCTCAACAATTCTTCAAGGACTCAGCCCTGTGCTAACACCTCTGTACTTGTCCAACGGGGCTATATTTTAATTCATGACACTCAGTATCATAATTATCCGCTTGCTATTTCCAGTCTCCAATCCAGAATTGAGGATGTACCATATTTTGTTTAATTCTTTCTGCAAAACTTGAAAGACTAGTATTATGGACCATGTCTGAGAATCACAATAAAGTAATTGTCCTTCATCAAAGTGTCTAAAGGAAAGGAACAATCACCCAATGATGCACTTGGAGACCCAAAGACTTGCCTCACTAGCACCTCAACAATTCTTCAAGGACTCAGCCCTGTGCTAACACCTCTGTACTTGTCCAACAGGGCTATATTTTAATTCATGATGAAATCCAACAGTTCCAAACAACCATCAGATAGCATGAACCAGTCCTGGTATCATCAGGTCTGACAAGTGTGGAACTCCCCTCATATCCTTACAGGTCAAGGCCATGCCCTCTATGCAACAGTCCACATAAAGCCGCAAAATGCTCCAGGTAATTTTTTTCATTTTAAAGATGGATGCAAAAGTTAGAATTTTTAAAAATTTTAGCTTTAAAAAAGGATATATTTGTCGTGAAAACTGCTGCTTTTTTTACCCATTCAGTTCCCAGCTCTTTGACAAACACACCTCCAGCACTTTTCAACCAAGACAATAGTTTTAGCACATCTGTAATATAACCCACCAGCACCACTTCCTGCATCCTTGCAGCAGCAAAAGAGCTTGAGAACCACCAGGAACAGCTACCTAAAACCCCTTCATCTTCACCAAGTCAGGGTACTCACTCCCAGCTTAGCCTAGCAGAACCCTGCTGCCTGTCTTAGTCTAAGGAAGGAACCCGAGTAGGGCTGGCCCTTTTCCATCATAAACTGAACTTTGCCATTGAATTGAATGTTTTAAATAAAGTATCTGTTTCTAAATGTGCAAATTATCTCATTACATGATTTACACAAAGGTCTTATACACAAATTCCCTGGTGTTCCTGACTGCCTGTGAGCTATTATGCTTTTTGAATTCTAGTTCTGCAGGAAAAGGGGAAAGAAGTAGGAATGTACAGGTCCAAAACTGTATGTCCTCATGCCTTGCCTCGCACTTCAGTCTTCTCCGAAGTCAGCTTCCAGGGCAATTCCATAAGAGCCCGTAAGGTAAAGACCTCTTAGGGGTGTGGGGCCAAGGATGCCAGACACATGTCTGCCCACTTTGCTACTGCTTATTCTCTATCCAGGAGTTACTGAGGCTTTTGCCAAAAGGTTGTCCCTCTCGAGAAACACCAAAGAATTATACCTACAAAAGGCTGGTGCAGCAGTATAAATGTTACAATGGGGTGAGAAGTACTCGAAACATGAATTGGATTCAGAGGCTTAAAGGCTGTTTCTCTATGGCAGTGCAAATGTTTATTTAAACCTCCTTAGAGCTAAAGGCTGAAAGCCACTGGCTATAAACAAATACGCATGTGTATGTGCACACACGTCCACATTTATTTTCTCATGTGCTGTGGGTACGAATGCAGCACTCTTCAGTTTTACATAATTCCAGCTGTTGATAGACTGACTGTAGTAAATCCATTTTATCACAGGTCTTTCATGCAATATGACAACAGTCCCTCATAGGAGGTGTTTGGTTTTTCACAGATTTAGTTGTTCTGGGGCACTGTTGTATGTAAAGCACAGATCTGGACTGCATGGAAAAGATGCTGAACAGAGTCAGCAGCAGCAGGATTTAGTGGACAAAGACAACTCCAACTCTTAGTCCAGTCCTTGTAGGGATTCCTCTACCTACCGTTTCCGTCACTTCACTCTTCTAGGTACGAGTCTCTGCTGTGAATAATAATACCTACTTAAGCTGATTTGCTCATTAGCATTTCACATTTTTATTTAGCTGAGAGGCAAAGAGGAGGGAAAAGTGGGTGGAAGAGAGAGTAAAATTAACTCTTCCCCCTCCTCCAACCCTAATACTTATCTCCACCCCCAGCAATGCCTGAGAGAGGCACAAATATACCAGGTTGCACACAAACAGACACAATGCCTGGGAACTTTGAACAGTGTCTCTTTCTGAACAGTGACATCCCTGTGCAAGTAGTCAAGCTCCACTTCTTCTGTCAGAAAAAGCTGATATTCCCCTCACAGAGTGCTCACGTGAAACAAGTCAATTATTTGTGTGAGCCCCACAGAATCATCTCCATAACCCTCTTCAGGACCCTCAGGCCAACCCTTGACACAGGAGTGTAATCGTTCAGCACCGGAATCAATTACACTTTTGGAGAGAGGGGTGGGAAAAATGACTTTGCAGGCCCACCACAAATTGCTCAGGCTGTCCTCTGGCTCTCGTACGGCTTGAATCCAGGAAGTGCCTCTCAGCTCAATTTTCAATTATGTTCTCATCACAATTTACAACAGACAGTGTGTAATTTATGGCAATTACCTCTTCTGACGTCCCCCTTTAAAAATTTCAGATAAAGAGACAGACAAAACCTGAAAGTGAGCCAAGCTCACCTGGCCTGCCTGCCGTACCACGCTGACATCACGGGGAGAGAAAGGTACGCCTGACAAGGCTGAGAGGGAGATACTTTACAGAGCCGTGAATGCATGCTGACAACTAAATCAAGCAGAAGAGGAACATAATTGTTGTGGATGCATTCTTTTATTTGTTAATGCATATATACAATATCATAACAACCGAACACTGTGTAAAGGGGTGATAGGGAACACAGACTGTCGTTCTGGGTAAGAGACCTGTGAAAAAATTACTTTATAGGAACGTCATCCAAGCTCATTTGTTTTATATTTACCTCTCTGCTGCAAATAAAACCTGGGGTTGCTCTTCCCACCCCTCGTGAGACAAGCATGTCATAATTTAAAAAAAAAAACCCACCCCAAAAATAGTGTAGGAATTCTTGGAAGGAAAACTGAATATTTTAAAGAAATGCGTGCAATCATTTCACTTTCTGTGACCTACAGCATTTTAATATTTTGTGTGTATTAGGGAGATATGTTTACATAACAAAGACATATTGAGGTATTTTTCATTTTTCAAGAGCTGAGAGAAAAACTGGAAAACCTTGTGAAGCAAAACTAGTGTTATTTCTGGAATGAAATCTAGAGTTGGTTAGAAGTATTTTGACAGACCTACAGCTTCATTCTAAGAATAATACCTAAAAAAACTATGTTGATTTCACAGCAACTTCATTATTACAGATTTTTTGTTGTTGTTGTTGATATAAAACCTATTTTCAAAACAAAACCTTTATTTTTCTTAAATATGTTTTGTTTGCTGTAAAGCATTAAACAAAAGTTTTAATTGAAAAATGTTTTTCCTACAAAATATCTTCATCAAGAATTTTAAATCTGGCAGTTCAACCCAAGTATGCCTCAAAAATCAAACTGAAATATCACAAAATCTCCTGTGAACAAGACACACCAGGAAAGATTGCTCCACTAAAATCTATGGGAGTTTTGCCACCAACTTCAGCTGAGTAAAGATTATATATATATAAACTTTTCATATATATATAATCTTTTCATATATATATAATCTTTTCATATA
>NW_010402906.1:140606-142117 GCF_000710305.1 Buceros rhinoceros silvestris | reverse complement strand
CCATGGCAAGGGGGTGCCCGTGAAAGAGATTAAAATATATATAACTTGACAAAAAACACATTCTAGAGAAGGTTTCTTCCACCAGGGGAAGGCGAAGAAAAAAAAAGAGGAAGATATATACTGTTTGGAACATATTTTTTTTTTTTTTAAGATTGCCAGATAAAAGTGTTTTTCTTCATGTGCTTTGCTTTTTTTCTGGCAGAAAGAAATCTCCTTTTTGTAGAATATAAAAGTCGTATTTTGTGGAATGTGAACAATTGGCCTTGGACAGGCTTAAGAGGAGCAGAATCACAAAAGAATTAAAAGTAGAAAAGAAAAATTAATCTTTTACTTAACATAAATGAAATCTTATGTTTCATTCCTATTAGACATGAACTAACAACTTCCATATTTTATTTCTGAAAAGTAGAGGGATGATGGGTAAAGCTGGATGAAATTTTATAGTTGCTTTTGCTGAAAAAAGTGAGCCCTTAATCTAATATTTTGATGACAGTTTGTGTTCCTCCTAACAAATAGGAAATATGAAATCTCAGTTTTCAATCCCAAATTTCTTGTGTTTTCCTCTTATACTGATGAATTAAAAAAAAAAAAACAAAACACCAAGTATTAGTTGTCTCCAATTATTTTGTGTTATATTCATGATCACTAGACAATGGTGTAATCACAGGCATTTTCCCCAGGGAATCATATGGAACATATGATGAGCTATAATTGAGTGAAGTACTGATAGAATTAGCACAAATAAACAACTATTAACACAGTGAATTAACAAGGGGAAAATACTACTATTGAAAGTGAGTAACTTCCTATTATACCAAAGGTGCATCAGGAATACAGGCATGTTTATAATTTCTCGAAAGAAAGTGTGTCCTTCTCCCACCTCCCTAAAATCAACACACACAGGCTGTAAAGACATTTTCTCCGAGATGATCTCAGGAACGTTACCAAGCTGGACACAAACCAGAGCAATAGTATGTGGCAAGTAAATAATAGACGTGCTTGACTTAGGTCAACTTATAGTTCTACCTCTTTTCTTTTAGCAGAAGACCAACCAGATGTAATCATGAAGGAAGATCAATTACTTCCTCCCTCCTTTCATTTTTTTTTCTTTTTTGAGTTTGTTGTTTTTTGTTTTTTGGGGGTTTTTTTTAGTTTTTTTTTACTCTGGGAATTCAGTAAAAGAATGTAAAGAATGACAAACATTTTTCCATCCCTGCACAAAAATAAATACATTAAAGGCAAATCACTCCATTTACTGAGGCAGGAGTTGGGAGGTTTTTGACACAGCCAGGAAATTGTGAGCTGAGTTGCTTTTGGAAGACTTGCTATGGCTTCTTCTGGATAACATTATTAAAGAGCCCTTGACAAAGGTTATTTTGCACGTTAGTTGGGATGATGTCAGCCAGTCTTAAAGCTTCTCATGTCTCTAAGGAAAAGGACAAATGGTAGCTGTCAAGCATGTAGATGGACCTTAAAAATATAGATAGCCAGTGACCAGGTGTGACATTGGC
>NW_010402906.1:136561-140524 GCF_000710305.1 Buceros rhinoceros silvestris | reverse complement strand
AGGTGGGGGGGGTGGGGGGGGGTGGGGGGAAGAGAAAACAGCATACATAGACAGACATTGGATGGGGGCAGGAGAAAAAGGGAGGAGTAGGACAAATTATTCTTCACATACTTTGTTCCCAACCAATTTATGCTATGATCTACAGTGTCTTAAAGGCATTGCTGTCCTCATTGGTCTCCATCAGCAGTTAGCGGATTTTCTTCAATGAGTCCTCTACAAAATTACAATGCCGGTGAAGCCAGCTTCTCCTTCAGCCACTGGGCATTCACTCGATTCACCTAGACCCTCTTCCAGCTTCCTGGAGTTCCCATAATTTACTACTCTCTCATGCTGACCATACTAATGGAAACATGTCTCTGCAGCTGATAAGCAACAGAAATGGTAGCATCGAAATTGTGGATTTACTGCATATTTGCTCCCACAAATGTCTTAGTCTCTCTGCAATTTCTACACTTCTTCTCCTCAGATTTTTAGGTCTCCCCTTGAAGAGAATTCCTTTCTGTAAACTTCCTATAATTATGGCTCATCTTTGCATGGGCTGTGAAAAGATAGAAGCAACTTTTTGCTGCATAATCATCTAAGGCTCTGTCCGTACTTAACCAGTGGAGAGTCCTGCCTGATGGGTCTGGGCTCTCTACTGACTTAAGTGGAACTTGGAAATTCCTGTTCCTAAGGCCTAAACAAAACAGAACTAAAGTTACTAAAGTTTCACCCGACTCAGGCACTGAGTGCAGTCTGAGGTCTGCTGGGATAAATGTGGTCTAAGAAAGCCAAACAGTTAACTAACCTGCATGACCCAGTGAATACGGTTCATGTAACATACCATTCGGCAATATGTAGACTATAAACAGAAAGGATTACTTTGGATTTTCTACACTGCCAAGCAGTTACGTATGTGCAAAAGGATTAGAATGTTGTGTGTTTCATTATTTGTTAAACTCTTTTTAGCCTTATGAGCTGAAATCACAGCATAAATCTTTTTTAGGTAAAAATGTTTGCAAACTAGATCTGTACACTTTGTGGGTGAAGGATAGGGGCAGCGAACACAATCCTGCACTTTGCAGGCCAGGATCTGGCCCTAATTTTCTGGTTGCATTGGCTAAGTTGTGGGTACTGGAACTTCAACCCTGAGTTTTCTTTAATTAAATGTCTCATTTATATATTCCTGGCATCTAATGACCAGTGGGGAAGAACCTGGTCTATTATTTGAAGCTGCTGTAGATGGTTCTGTCACTGAGGTTAGGTTTCCAGCTACTACTTTCTAAGAGTAGATGTCCAAAAATAAAATCAATTAAAAAAGTTTTGGAAGGCAAGTATGGCCTCATACTTGAGGGCAGTAGTCAACCTCTAACTATGGGATATTAAAATAAAACTTTCCCAGGGCAAAGAATATCTTGTAACTGACTATTTTGAGGTTTTTTTCTTCTACCACTAAAGCAGCTGGCACCAAACGTTGATGATGGAGGGCTGGTATGCATGGCTGCTTCTCCAGAGGAAGACATTTTCATCTTCCAGAAGGAAAAACCCTATAGGCATTTAAGTGTACAAGTGACTTTACTAGAATTGAATATTCCAGACTTTGTTTGGGTTCATGAGAGCACTGCATTTAAATGTCTTTTAAGTGGTTGACATGGATTGACTTGACCTGTATCAGCCGATAAACAGATACCATTACAGCACAGATGGTCTGCACAGATTATTAATCAGTGTGCAATGGCAAATAGCATCAATTATTATATTAAATTCTACATAGAAATATCATTAGATAGTTCAGTGATTACAATCATCTGTCATTCTTGTGTAAACGTTTTCAGTGAGCTGTTGGAAGTAGACACTATTTTGTGTAGAGAATTCAGCCAGTGTGCTGGACAGCTGTCTGAGGGTTTCTTGCAAGACGCTTGGACTTGCAAGGACATGAACTGATGTTTTTTGATAGGAAGACTGAGCCAAAGAGAAAAGTGTATATTTGTCTGTAACTGAAGAAGTGTTTGTTTCAATAGTTTGGATCCCAAGAAATGTTCTGGTCCAGCTTTGCTAAAATGGAGAAATGAATGGAAAATCATTGAGAATCAGTGGCCAGAAGGATTTGTTGGCAAGTGTATTTGCCAACAGACCCCTACCACCACCCCTTGCCAAAAAACCCTCCAATATGCTGATGTAATTTGTCTCTATATTTGATTACTAATTGGTTTTCATAGAATAATATGTTATATTACCTCAGATTATGTCTCTTTCTGGCTGAGTGTATGCCCTCCCTTATCTAAGGTACATAGAGTGGTGACATCCAGGTATGCACCAGCACAAGATATGTATATATACACAGTATACACCTCATACATACAGAAACAGGTAGAGTATCTATACAACACATTTATACCCCACCATTCTTACACACGTATGAGTTTCCGTACAGAGCAAATCCAGATGTTAGTCCCTAGCAAGAGCAAAGGCACACTCCGAGAAAGTGGCAATCAAGATGGCTGGAGAGAAAAGACCAAAAATGTGCTGTGATTGATAGGTATCAAAAGAGGAGGTCTACGTGAAACTTCAAACACTGATCGTAGAGTGGTAAAGGCATTTATGAAGGACTAGATGCCAGTTCTTACTATACATATGACATCAATACTCTAATGTGTCCTGGTCTGTTACTGAATAATGAGTAAAGCTTAAGAAATTGCTTCTGACATTTTAAAGCACTTCAGTACAGGTTACTTGGCTCAAATGTTGTGCCATGTACCCAGACAGTGGATCAGAGCTGACTCTCACAGTGGGGGCAGTCACCTGAAGGAGTGGGAGCTGCCAGCTGGTATTGCAAGGAGACTTGAAAAAAGAAATTCATTCCCGTAGTCTTCATCTAAAAGTCAGAGTAATTTCCTGCGCTTTCTTGGGTCTACGCTTCCAGGATTTCTTCCGGTTTATGGTTAGGCAGAAGAAAGTAAATAGTGGTATTTGTCTGTGATGTAGCAGTAATGAAAAGGGCGAACACACTTCTCTGTTGTATTATGAATTGAAAAGCTTGATGTTGTCTAAATCAGAGCCAGTTAATTCCTATTTTTCTATGTTTATTCTCATAACAAAGAGAATGATATTTGTTAACACTATCGGTCCTTTTATTTTCCAGGAGTTGAATTTAAATTTTCCTTTTTTTTTTTTTTTTTTTTTGTACATAGTTTCTGATTAGAAAAGCCTATCAGGTATGCTCTGATATAATTTTATTTTAGATACATAAATGACCAAGTTTAGAAAGTTCATGTAAGAAACAAATTCTTCTGCTCTGTAGGTAGTTTAGCACATTTTCTATGTGCTTTCAAATCTGAAAACGCACTGCACCTGACTAACCACACCCTAATTTTTGTGCTGTCAAATATACCTCATCAATACAATTGTAAAATACCTTCATAATAATTTTCCACTGAATGATGTGTAAAGATAAATGACATGTATCAGGAACGGTGTGGCCAGCAGGAGGAGGGAAGTGATTGTTCCCCTGTACTCGGCACTGGTGAGGCCACACCTTGAGTACTGTGTCCAGTTTTGGGCCCCTCACTTCAAGAAGGACGTTGAGGTGTTGGAATGAGTTCAGAGAAGAGCAACAAAGCTGGTGAAGAGTTTGGAGAACTTGTCCTATGAGGAGTGGCTGAGGGAGCTGGGACTGTTTAGTCTGGAGAGGAGGAGGCTCAGGGAGGACCTTATTGCTCTTTATAGTTACCTGAAAGGAAGTTGTAGGAAGGTGGGGATTGGTCTCTTCTCCCATATTAAGAATGATAGGACGAGAAGGAACGGCCTCAAGGAAGGAATGCCAGGGGAGATTTAGGTTGGATATCAGGAAAAATTTCTTTACAAAAAGGGTTGTTGGGCACTGGAACAGGCTGCCCAGGGAGGTGGTGGAGTCCCCATCCCTGGAAGTGTTTAAAAACCGTGTGGATTTGGTGCTGAGGGACACGGTGTAGGGACCCTGGCAGT
>NW_010402906.1:136063-136518 GCF_000710305.1 Buceros rhinoceros silvestris | reverse complement strand
ATGAAGCATTGGAACAGGCTGCCCAGGGAGGTGGTGGAGTCCCCATCCCTGGAAGTGTTTAAAAACCGTGTGGATTTGGTGCTGAGGGACACGGTGTAGGGACCCTGGCAGTGCAGGGGGAACAGTTGGACTTGATGATCTTAAAGGTCTCTTCCAGCCAGATGATTCTATGATTCTATGATTCTATGACTATGATGTGCAAAGCGGCAAAGGTTAATGTATCTTCTCTACTGATTTGAGCACCTGACACGAACATGTTTTGCATTAAAGCCCATCAGTGAAAGATCTTTTTTTTTCCCTTCATCATCACTTAAGTACCATTCTGCATCAGTTATTTTGAAATTACCCACCTATACATCATCTGGAAACAGGAAGATGTACAAGAAAAAGTCGCATGTTTGCAAGTTTATATTGGATACTTGTCATGTTAGCTCTGGGCACAAACAGAAGTACTC
>NW_010402906.1:118503-135877 GCF_000710305.1 Buceros rhinoceros silvestris | reverse complement strand
CAGGACCTGATTTGGAAAAAAAACATTAGGCTAAAAAATGAACTTTTATAACTAGGATAAGTGAGAAAATACACAAAATTAGAAAAGAAGATGGAAGGGGAAAAAAAACAGCAACCCTTATCTAGTTAAGAAAGACAAGTCCATAATGGCATGAAACAGACACAGTGTGGTGTCATCTATCTATCTCACCTTGTTTCAGTACAATAAGATTTCACAAAGCTTCCCAAATAGCTCTAATACTGAAACAGGAACATTTTCTTGAAGCAACTTCAACATTACAGAGCATCTCAGGAGGTCTGTAAAGTTATTAAAATATTAAAAAAGACATAGCTGTTAAAAGAGCAGTTCTTAAGTCAGCTCCCAGGTGGAATATTAAAAAAAAAAAAAAAAAAAAAAAAAAAAAAAAAAAAAAAAAAAAAAAAAAAAAAAAAGCTCCTAAGGGTTCAAAGTAACAGTGTTGCATTGAAAGTCGATGTTGCTCAGTTCATTTAGAAAATACTGTAAATTGCTTTACTATGGGAATTTGGTAAAGGAATCTTTCATTAATAAGAAGGATTGAACCGTGCACTGCAAATAAAATTATGTTTACATAATTTTGAAAGATCTTTCAAATATTCAATATCCTTCTGCTGTGGCTTACTGTAAGCACTATTTTAAACTTGCCATTTTTAATAAAATAAAAATGTCACAATTAAGTAATTACATTGTGAGAAATATGCTTGTACTTTGGACAGATACACAATTAGATCTTTAGTTTTTCCTGAGTTTTTTTGTTTTGAACAAAAGCTTTTTCACTAAAACACAACTCCAAGGGGCAGTTGTCAGCATGTATCAAACTTAGTCTGAGACCAAATTTTCTGAGGTTTATTAAAACATCGAGTTTCAGGGTAGGTAGAATTCATTTAACTGCGAACAACTGCAAACGTTAAATTATGCCTGAGTAATTTCGTATTCAGATACAATACAAATACTCCTTTTCAAGGTCCAACTGTTCTCCTGTTTATGGATTTTAGTCTATTCAATTTTTTTCTCCAGAACGTTAAAATAAATTATTTTTACCTCTGTAACAACATATTCAAGAATAGGTTGAATAGATTTCCTCATCCTTTCCTCCACTGCTTTATTTGTGTTGTTTTCTTTGCAGAAACACTGTTGAATTTACTCTCATTGTCCCACAGTTAGGATGACAGGTGACACACAAGCTTTAGTGCACACCTTGTTTTTGTACTGATCTAATTTCAGAGGGTTTGGCTGTCAGTTACACCTCTCATGTCAGATTTGAGATTAGAGTGGAAGTAGCTTGGACCTTCAAGAACTACACAAAGGGAAACATAGATTTCAGAAGACCTTGTTGCCTGGCAAGACTTTGTCAAAGATCCTAAAGAGCAACGTGCATAATGAAGACTGTGAGCTTGCCGGTGTGTTGTGGTAACCATTTCATGGGCATCCGGCACATCCCACCTGACACAACTGGAGGTAACAATTCATGTTGAATGGTGTAGAATTGCAAAATGATGCATCTTACATCAGACTTGGTTTCAACTAAATATTTAAATTTCAGTAGGTATGGGATGTATAAGTATTTCCAGATAAGCTTGGTAGCTTGGATTTTATAGAGGTTTCTTGTTTGTTTCAAATACATGAAAATGAAGAGTTTACAAGATAAACACATGTGAATTTCTAATGGAATTGAAATTATTATTTCTATCCAGCTCTACTAACTACCTTTTGATTGACAACATGAACAGGAACTTTGGAAGCAGCAGAAAAAAGCTGGTGGAGAGAAAAGAGGGAAGTTCATTCAGGGAAGGAGAAAGATGAATTTAAACAGACAGTAATGAGCCTTAAATTCAAGCTCCTTTAAGGGAGTTTTAAGATTCACGATGACATTTTTCATAGTTCTTTTAAGAGCACTCTTTGTGCAGTATCAGTATAATGAATAAATACATTAACAAGATACATCAGCAATTTATTTAAGACAATATTTATGTCCAATCTAACCTCTTTTTAGTGATATAGTTAAATTGATCTATTATTGGGTCTTTCTATATATTTAGAATAACACATAGAGTAACCCCGTTCAGTTATTTTGAGTGAAAAAAAGATCACAAAACTTTTTGTAACTCTCATGAACAGACATCTAAGTTTTCTTGCTTTTTAAGCTTTTGTACTGTTTAACAAAATCAAAAAACAAAATATCTGCCTTCAAATTTTGATATACACCTCACAGTACAAAGGCTGCAGCTCATAAAGAAATCCTGATTGAAAGGTTTATCTTCTGGAAGAAATCCATGTGGATAAAGTGGCTAGATAAGAGAAGATGGAATAGCATACAGTAGAACTAGGTTCTCCTGCTTTTTGCAAATGGCATTCTTCTGTTCATTGTGTAAAATATTCTATTAGAAAAGTTCAGAGTAAATATTAAATGATGAAATTTAGGAGCACCAGATATGAAGCCCACACACATTACCTCTGATTGGCTCAGAAATTAGTTTAATGGATTATAACAAAATAATAATAAAATGCTTGCTTTCTGGGTCGTCTGAGGAACACCTGGATAGCATGCATTTGGGAATGTGTGCAGAAAAATAACAGACTTAGCTCTAAGGGGTGTTGTCTCAATAAGTAGCACATTAGGAAGTAGGTTTGTTGTATAAGAAAAACAGGATTGGGTCCCATTGTGACTTTTTGGGGTTTTGGGTTTTTTTTACTCTATTAATTGAAAAGCAGGTTTGCTTTTGGGTGAGGAAGCCCTTTTCAGCTCCATGCAGGTGAAAGTTCTGTCAAACTTGAACAGTTAATCTGATATTATTTTTTCCTACAAACTTTGCTCACAGTGATGAAAACATTTCTTCTGTTAAACACCAGCATGGGCTTGATTCAGGAAAATGCTGAGGTTTGCACTGAAATCTTGTCACTTTCAGAGTAACATTTGACTGACTTTAAGCATGTGCTTACTATATACATTGATTTCACGAGGAGAAACGCTCGCTTCAAATTAAACTTCTGCTTAAGTGCAGTCCTGCAAAAAGATGCTTTCCATCAGTGGAGCAATGATAATCACAATTAGGTTAAGCTGAACTTGCTTATCTTACACAGACAAAACCCTTTATTACTTATTATCCCTCTGGTTACCAATAGTTCTAAAAAGTATCACTGCTGTTTATCAGTTTGACCTGTATTTAATACATCTATAAAGCTTACATGGCAGTCTTGATAATGCCTTTTGCAGTCCGTGATAGAGTTCACTTGTGAAAGCTGGAATAAACTGAAATTTGGTTAGTACAGGAAGGTTAGGAAGTGTTTACATGGTCTGCAATTGTGGTCAACTTTATGCAGCCAAAGAGGAACCTCTAATTTTCCAGTTTATGTGATTGAATTTTCAACCGGTCCTCAGTGAAAAGCCTTTTTTTTATTTCCTTCTCCCCAGAAAGAAACAAACTCTAATAATAATGTATGCAGGCTGCAACATTTAAATAAGCAAATAGTGGTCTATTCTTGACATTTCCTCCTCTGGAAAAACAAACAAACAAATAAACAAACAAACCACCACAAAAAACCCAAACCCAACACATGCTCCCTCCCCCCCGACTTCCAGACTTGTAGGAAAGGCTTGAATGTTTTACAAAAAAATCACTTCCTAAAAGCAAAATTGCCTAGCTATTTAGTTAAGGAATTTGAGTCTAGTAGGCATACTAATGATTTTAAAGGACAACCAGATGCAGGTTTCACTTTACGCTTTCTATTTTTTTCTCATTTCAGTAATTGCAGCACGTGTTATTTTCATATGAACAGTTAACGACTTACAAGCATCTGAGAAACTGGAAAGCAATAGGCAGTCCTGGCTTGGAATACTGCCATGGAAAAGAAGTGACCCAGGCATATTGCTTTCTCTTAAACCGCATTTTGCTGATGAGTCTCATCAAAAACAAAGGAGAAAGGAAAGCTATTTGCGGTAACATCTATAAAATATTAAGATCTCTCTGGATACTTGCAAAGAGATGAGCTGTGTTCAAAGGCTCTGCAAACTGAAGTTAACTATAGATAAAGAAAAATGCTAGAAGGAAGGAACAAGGTCTGGGGATTAATTCTGCCTTGCTTGGCACTATATATATAATCTCATGTACTAGAGCAAGCAACTTCAATATGAAATGGCATTTTACCTCTAATGTTAAAAATGAAGCCACAATTTCCACCTCTTTTCCTTCCAAGAAAATATAGCCACTGCAATGTAAATTAAAGGATAAGCGGCATTTTCCCAGGTCTTCTGCATTTACGTAGGGTGGTTCATTATGAACTGATTTTACAGTACCCAGAACTACCATCCCTTAAATGTAGATGCAAGGAGAGAGATCTTCAGATGCAAGGAGCCCTTGCAGGCCCTAAAGGCCTTCTTTATTGATCTCTCAGACCTCTGTCTGTTTTGCAGACAGTCAGACTGTTATGGGACACTTTTTGTTGCAGCAGTAATGCATAGAAGAGGTCTCACAGGTGTCAGTTTAAATGTGGTTTAGAGGCTGGGATGGGAAATAACACCAGCTATACTCTACTTCAAACCTGGTCTAGCTCAGTATGAACTGTTTTGCTTGGCAAACCTTAGTCAACCTGACTGAGAGAGGCATGATACTTCCCAATTTTCTGTGTCCCGCCTTTCCTAGGCATGCGCCATCCCCAGCTTCCCAACTGATATTAGTGGAGAGGAGCAATGGGCTCTTGTTTTGGGCCAAAAGTGTCTGGACATGTGGAGAAAGAAATAAACCTTTGAATTGCCCTCTCTCCATGCCATTGCAAATCTTCGTAGCAAGGCTGGATTCACAGAAGCCAGAAAATTTCTTCCAAACAACCCACAGAATGATGCTATCAGGGGTGAATGCATTTATCAAATGTGTAGAACCATGCACTGGCTCTGTCATAAATGGGGTAGGGAACAGAGGAACAGAGGAACATAGTCAGAGCTGGCTAACAGACAAATAACCATCTAAACCTAACTTACAGTAGGAAAACTCTGGTAAGAGAAAGTAATTTGAACCATAGAGTCTAAAATGTCGCAATATTTAATTTCAATGTCCTCAAACGCAGGTGTATTATCTTCTTGCAAATATGGTGAATGCATTTGGGTACTTATCTCTATATGCACTGATATGATGTGTTCTGTAATTCACATGGGGACTGATCTCAAGTCCAAAAAAATCGAAAAGAGTCTTTAATTTTCTTTCATTGATCTATGAATCAGACCTCCAAAGAATAATAGCGAGGTGAATTTTTAAAATTCTGAACTGTGTCTCATTTTGGACAATCATTTAAAACCAAAAATGTTTCTTCCAACTTCACCAAAGCCTGCCTTCTTCTGATTTCTAGAAGTTGTTATGAGATCCTGGAATAAATGGTACAGTTTGGGATTCAGTTTTTTTTAATTCCACCTGGGCTGACCTGTACCAAAGATGGTGTTGTTATCCTTCCTTTTATAACATTTCTGTTTACAGGTTATCAAACATGAAATTCAGATTATCCTGGGCTCATTGGCAAAATCCTCAGGTATTTGATAAGCCTGACCCTGTGGGGATATCTGTGAAGTCTTTTGAATAATTTACTGGAAAAAGCAGGACTATTTGCATCCTCAGGCTCATTTGCCTGCTGTTAGAGATGAGAAGGTTTCTGACATGTATTGATCAGGAAACAAAGGAACTAAGATAAGAGAATGCATTAAAAAAAGGGTATAAGAAATACCTAAGTAATTATTAAAAACATAGGAATGGAAAATGGGTCTAGAGAACTAATGTAGTTATCAGATAATATTAAAGAGGAAATAAGATTGGAAATAATCAGGAAGAAACAGAAACTGTGGCTTAGGTCTTCAAAGATACTTAGGCATCTAAGCCAGCTGCTCTGTAGTTTTTACCTATATATTTGCATAAGATGTCTATTTTTCCACTGGTGTGCAGGCAGAGTAGGGTAATTGGCTCCCCAAAGTCCAGAGCTCTACCTTACGCAGAAGTCTCACCGATTCTGAGGCATTCTTCTTACAAAAAAGGAAGTTCAATTAACTGCAACTGTTCCCAGTTCCTCTAAAATGCTCAGAGTCTTATGTAAGTTGGGGCTACTGCATGCTTCCTAAACCTTCTTCTGGTGGAGTGTCTGATGAGAGCATCCACAGCTATAGAAGGCTGAGGATTAAGTCCATGCTGCATTTCAAGGCTCTGATATATCTTCTATCTCATCCCACACAAACCACTCTAGATGCTTGACAGTTGTCCAAGTTTAAATTAAATACCCTATATTGTATACAGTTTGAAATACACTTTGACACCTATTTCTCATCAATCAGCTGCTAAAACATCAAAACCACATCCCATTTCATTTCTCATTTCATCCTGCTTAGCTGGGATTGGGCTACTTATCAGGTGTTCAACTCCTCTACTGGAGGGAATCCTGGAAATAAAATAATCCTGGAAATAAATAATCCTGGAAATAAAATAAGGTTCAAGAACCTGGCAGCAGGACCCTTAATATTTAGCTATAGAAATATCTACATACTTTTTAAGGAGCTTGTCTGTGTGCATCTGTTATTTGAGATAAACATTGCGGAAAAAATCAGAAAGATTTCTCTTTTTCTGTCTTTTAAGATATGAAATTATTCAATTACAAGGAAGGGAAACATTGAGAATTTAGAGCTCATAGCTGCAGTCTCTTCTGCAGAAAGATGAGACAAACGAGATACAGTCTGAAAGAGAATGGATAACCCACTACTTATTCTAACAGTATATTAAGAGAAATTAGTAGTATATTTAACGGTATTAACAAATAGAAATTAGATCATGAAAGTCCTTGTTAGTTTATGACTTGGGTTAGTAATTAGGAAATAATTCAGAACTTTCCAGATCAAAATCCGAGTAAGAAATGAGTAAAATCTGGAGAATAACTTTATAAAAGCAGGCAAAAGACTAAAGTTACAACTGGAGGTCACTGTGACTGGAACTGGGAGAAATCCATTTAATGCAGGAAGACCTTATTTGTACAGCAAAACACAGAAGAACACACAGCTGGAGACCAGAAGGAAATTGCATCTGCACGTATACCACACTGTATAGCTGATAGATCTGTGGAAATCATCATCATTACCATCCTGGTTTGTCTGATATTGGCTACTGCCAGAGGCAGGATACTGAAGAGAATTTGGTTCCCTGGGATGTGGTCTCAGATCTTATGGCTGTCAGGAATGATTTCTCCCTGGGAGAAGCAGAAAAGCCCATTTAACACAAGAAGAGCTGTTGACGAGAATGTGACTCTACACATGCGTAAAGCATAATTTTATTCCCTATCTTCTTAGCCAAAGTGTTAAGTTATTTAGAAGCACAATTCTATGCTAAACAAGTCCAATGAACATGCTAAATAGAGTGGTAAAATCAGAATGGGGGTGGAGGGAAAGCTGGTGATACTGAGAGTCCAATTCAATTTAAAACTACATCTTAGAATTTAACATCGAAAGCCATGGATGACCTTAGACTGAGCGGTGTTGGTAAACATCACTGAGGAAGCAGTTAGCTACTGGGAAGAGAAGAGTTTAATCCATTAGACTCTTACCCTTAGATATATTTTTTTGATTGAATAGAGTGCTTGCTTTTTTTTTCTTAAGGAAATAAGTCTGCTTTTTAGATGAAAACATATTACCAATTTTCCTTTGAAGGAAGTGGCAATTCAGAAATGCAAAAAAAAAAAAGAAAGAAAAAAAGAAATCATTGCTGTTTTATCCACATAGCAGGCAAAAGAAAAGGGCGTCAAAGAGATAACCAAACTCACCTAATGCATGATCTGACTGAAGGCAAAAGGGTTGCACCAAGTATGGTTCTGGTTTCTCATGCCTCTGACAAATGCCTCTGTCTTTGAGACTGTGCTGCTTCTGCTGACTGTGATTACTACTAAGACTCCAGCAATTTTACATGTTGTATATCAAATGTGACTTTTTCCACTGCTTTGTTGGAATTTCTCTGATTTCCTAAGTCTATTATAAAATAAGCTGCATCATTAGCCCTGCATACATGTTGTTGATCTTAGCAATCTGAAGGAGATGGGGGTGGGGGGTAGGGGGGTGGAGAAGGGAAGGAAAAAAAAGCTGCTATTTTATCTTTGAAGTGGTCAGGCTGCAAGGGGAAGTAGTTAATTCCCCATGGGTAGGCACAAACATTCCTTCACTTGTGACATGTGTAAAGGTTGCTGTTCAGATCAGACTCTTTTCAGGACCCATTTCTTCTGGGCACTTACATTTCTAAATCCCTCAAGAGGGCTATACTTGTGAAAAAGAGAGTGGAAGCTCTGGGGTTCTGGTCTAAGATTACATCGGCATTTTTGTGAACAAACTTTGGATCAATCCAGAGTTGGAAGTGAACATGAAAAGTGTCAGTAACTCTTTTATAAGTCTTTCTGTGGTGCATCTGATTGACCCACATTACTATGTACAATAGCATGAAAGAGTGCTAGTAATCAGCGCTAATGAATACATGTACCTACCTGATTCATATACTGGGCATTACCCCTCACTAATGCTTTTGTTTTGCATTCATTAAAATTCCCATCATGACACAAAATGCTGAACATTTACTATACCAAGAACAAAAGCAAACAAAAAAATGAGACACATTTATTGCAAATTTCAGTCAAAAAAGATATAAATAAGGAAATCACATAGCACAGGCACATTGTCCCAGTCCTACTCTACTTCAGTTCATTAATTAATGTTTTTAGAAAAGATATTTACAGTGAGTCCTCAGGCAAATGCTCAGCAAGAGCTTGTGGCATAATCCCTCTCTGTCCTCCCTTCTTCCCCTTCCCCCACCTGCAAAGAAGACTGGTTACTCATTTCTTTTTTTTTCCTTTGGAGTCCAGGAAGACTTAGAGAAGTTCAGTCTTCATGTTTTAGATAATACAAGCTATTTCTTAAATCTCCTCAAACAAATTACTTATAGAGCTTAAATTCACATTTGCTTGCTGAATTTTGGTAAAATTATTATTAAAGTGGTTCCAACAAATATAAGATCCTAGAAAAAATTCTGTGTGTGTGTATCTAAGTTACAAAAAGCTGGTATTTTATTTTGTGCTACAATATTTAGCTTGAGAAACTTGCCTGGACATTAAAAAAAATCAGAAGTATTCATTTCATAACATAATTGAACTATCTATCTGAAATGTTTCTAATACAAGCCTTCATAACTATATGCCACAATTATTTTTATGTTTCGTAAAAATGTTAATTTGAACATTACATAGTATTCTTTTAAATAATGAAACGTCACAGAATCTATTCCTTACTACATGAAAAAGAATTGTTAAATGATGAAGTATTTACAACTAGAGCCCTTGCAGATTGTGAGAGAAGAAATACATAGAAGAGTTTTAAATAAAAGCCCTTTTAGTCCTGCTTATTGAACATAAGAGCTGGAGGATTTATTTATGAAAGCTTTATTTATACTGATGATGATTCCAAATAAATTCTCATAGATTACCCACCATATGGTGTTTTCAAGTGGTACAACGCATCTACTAAGAAGGAAAGAAGAAACTTAAGTCTGTTTTGGGAAGGCACTTACTGTGGTATGACAAAAAGGATAGGGGAATGCAAAAAAGGCTTGTATGTGATAAGACAAAAAGGCTTCTATACATGTAAGAGACTATCTCAAAGCAGCTTTAAAACCAAGGTTTTTTGCACCTCTCTATTTTTCTATGCCACTTACCGCTATGGAGATGTGATCAATGTGATTATTTGTGAGAAGTTCAGGAATGGAGGAACCTGGAGTATAAAGAGAAATTGATGGCCAGCTATGCTCAGGAACATGATTGCGCCGGTAGAAATCTTTCCGAAGCTTGGACTTCCAGCTACAGGTGCATCTTTCTAACCTGTTAGGAAAACCCAGAAAATGAAAGTTTTTTTCCTGATGGAAGATTAAAATAAATAAATAAAAGAACTACTTTACTTTGCTGCTCAGTGTTATGAGAGCATTAGCACTTGTGTTATCATGTTCAGGCTAATGCCAAACTAGGGGAAGCTCTCGCTTCTTTTTTCAGCTATCATCAGATCTGTTTGCTGAGGTGAAGCCTATCAGACTGAGCCCTCCAGGGCTTTGGGCAAAGAAATTATTAGTTTGAGGATTAGTCTGAGGATTTCTCATGGGCATAGGTATAGGAGTTCTGCTGCTCACACCTGCCAAGATAGCAGCTATTGCCAGGGTGCACCAAAGCAGGTACAAATTTACTAGAGAAGACAGAAATATGACAGAGATAAAGAGTCTGAAGGCATGAAGGAACACTCCTTTGAGCCTGGTCTCCAAAACTGGGCCTACGTGTCCTTTCAGAAACCTGGACCTTAGTCCATGAGGTAAATGTGGTTGTCCTTATGGATTATTTTAAAACCAGAGTATTCTTAATCCAGGTAATACTGGAACCTCCTCAATGACTTGCCTCTATGCAGATTCTTAACTCCATGAGATGGGGGTCCCATGTGACTGGGAATTTTTCTATAGTTATTATTCCTGTTCAGTCAACATAACTAATTCTATTTGTATCTTACTTTTCAGACAGTTCACCACCATTAAAAACTTGGGTTTGTTTGACTGAGGTTTTTTTTTTTTTGAAGTTTTGTTCTATAAATCACATAATCAACATTCTGATTCTAGCAATGTACAAAGTTCATGGAGCCAGGTAAGACATCCTGGTTGGTACAACTCAGCTTCAATCTTCTTTGGCTGTGTAATGTTATCCAGTACCTTGGCTGTGCTTTTATGCTCCTGTCATAGAGGCATGAATATTTGCCACTCATCATAATCCTTCAGATCCCCCATTTCATAGGTGTCAAACTGATGTGTGGAAAGCAAAGTTGTCCGATTTGCCCAGGTCTATGATAAGTTGGTAATATGGGAAAACAGAAACCATGCCTTCTGATTCTTAGCATTGTGCTCCAAGTACTCATAAATACCCACATAAATTAGGTTAAAGCTGGAAACATAGTAATAATTACTATTAGAAGGGAAACACATAGAACGTTTTTGCCAGATTTCCCAAAGCACAGAAGCAGTCAGAAAGTAACTCCAGTGGAGTAATTGCTTACTATTGAATACAACTTAATTATAGATAAACATTAACAAGATATTTTCTTATATACCTGTTCTAGAAGTACAAATATTTGATTCTGTTTCCTCCAGCTTAAGTGCAGATGCAGTACTGGTGTCAGACCAAGGCTGTCCTTCAGCCTTTGCCATAATTTTGTACAACTTGGGTTGGTTTGATGCTGAAAAAGAAGAAAAACTAACAGAAACCCCAAATCAAGAAACCTCAAACAAACCAAAATGTTTGTTTCCTGAAGAAGAACAAAAATAGACTGCAGCTGATCCCCATTAATTACTCTTGTTGAAAGCTTGGCTTTTAAAAGTTACTTTTTAAAGAATGGCTTTGCTAAGGGAAAACTCTACCACATTCTGTGTGATGATGGGGAAGCCCAGATTTAGGCATGCTGCATTTTGGACCTCACCCAAATGATCTGCTTCTCATCCTTATTTACTACGTGATATGACTCAATTCATTAAACATCTCAGACTCAAATTACGTTCAAGAGAAAGTGTTTCCATCCTGCCAAGGCATCCTGAGATGGAGTTTTATTATCCATCACACTCCTAAACAGGGATTTCCTCCTGCTCAATTCTGAGTAATATTTTGAAAGCGAGACCTTGGTATTCCCTCTGAATGACTGGGTTGAGCTTGTAGTTCAGGATGAATCACTCGTACAGTAGGTACATTGAGGAAAGGGCAAAATGTGCTGTCATTGATTCTTATTTTGTAACTGGAATATGTATTTTCCACTCATTTAATTTGCTTCATCAGCATCAATTCAGCCTTCCAGCAAACCACACCCTTGTCAAAAATCAGTGCAGAAAGGAGAGTCTGAGCAAGCCTGGCTATTCATTTCCCTGAGGGCAAATTGCCTCATATCAAGCTTCAGAGGATGCTCTCATTAAGAAAACTAAAGATCTTGTCACATTTTATTCTTCAGCAAGAAAGTCACTGCACCTGCTGTGTGATGTCAATCCCACCAAGCTCCTGCAGTTTCTTGCCTCTTACAAGCAATGTTTACACAGACCTTCTTTGGAACTCTTCCACTCACCTCTCCTGGATTCCTTCAGCTTCCAGACGGAAGACCAGTAGTTCTTGAGATCAATAACCCGAAAAAAAAAGGTAGCCCAAGAGATTTCATTTCAAAACCAAATTGTCGAACTTGAACTAGCTCGGAGCTGGCTGACATTCTTTTGGAACACAATTTCCACTACAGAGGCTGAACTGACTGCTTTGAAAGTCGTACCTTCAAAGGCAGCATTACTTATTCCACCCTTTCTGTATTGCAAAGGCCATAGAGTCAGGATTTGGGCCAAAAACTTTGCTTATTCTTCTTAAGTGCTGTATCCAATAACAAAGAATTATAACTAGATGGAGTCTGGAAAGAAATCAATTACCACTCTCAAACAACAGGCATCTTTTCCCTTATGAACAACCCAATGGTGAATATTTCACAAGTAAAATAGATTACCAAAAATAAAAAAAAAAAAAAGAAAATGAAAAAGATGGCCACTATATTTAAGAGAAGACAGAACAATTGGAAGCTAGTTCATAAGCAAGTATCTAGATTTTTTAAAGATTCAAATGTCTGGAAGCTGTCATGGTGAGGGGAGGGGCGGGTGGTGGAAAAGAGGGAGCTCATACTTAAATGCCCACATATGCATTTAAGGCCAGAAACAAAAAGAGGATTTACAAATTGTGTTGTTGAACATAGCAATGCCTACAAGTTTCATGGGGAGAACCCAAAGCACTGAACTAAGAATCATGATGAGCAGAGAGTTAGGTTCCTGAGAGTGGGACCCAGACTAACCATCACATCAAAAGCTGAGACACCTTCCCCTGTGACTAAGAATTGGTAAAGGGGCACATTTGAAACTGTAGAAAGAAACTTTCATTTGAGGACTCATGGATTGCACAATGGCCAAAAATGAACATTCTGCAAGAGGCATTTCAGAATATCTGAATTTGGATTTACAGGCAATTGGCTTGCTTTTTTCTTTGACCATTCAGGTAAAGGAGGTGAAAACCTATCTGTTAGATCCATGAAATGAACCCTGGGAACACAATGATCCTACTGAGTAGGCCTACATTGCTAAATGAAAGAGGGTCAGAGAGAAGGCTGATCGCTGAAACTCCAATTTCCCAATGTTTAATTATTATCTATCTGACTCTGTGCTAGATCTCTCCATCTAGATTTCTGCAATATCTATCTGCCTGGGGGAGCCTAGCGCTTGGCAGCAAGCCAGCATCTTGACATTAGAGCTGCTGTGATTAGTGTAAGCAGTTGTTTTAAGTGAAATAGATCACCTCTGAAGGATTTGTGCATATGCTTCACCGACTTTGTCAGAACTCCAGCAAGCACCTGGCTTCAAAAAAGATTAGTTCTTCTTTTCCTCATTAGAGCTAGATGCCTAACATTTAAGTAAACTTGCATCTTATTCTGTCACACTAGAAGCTGGAGGTAAATAGTTCTATTGTATTTCACACAGTGAGCACACATAGTTACAACAATATAATAGCACTAGGCAATCAGGATCTGTATCCAGTTGGTATAGAACCAGTAAAGGTAAGACAGAAATAAACTAGAAAAAGGGGAAGATATATTCTTGTCGTTCTAGATCTGTGAAGGAGAAAGTTTTCAGAGAGGTGCCTGTACTTGGGGTCGAGTAAGATAGATGAGATTGAGCACTGAAGCAGCAGGTCTTGACAGTCCTTCTCTGGGAGGCCAAGGGGCCAACTTTGTTCCAGCTCTGTAGTGTGACTACAGAGAAGTGTTTTCACAGCTTACTTTCTCTCCTGCATAGATGAGATTATAATGTCACCTTTATCCACTCTGCTTGTTTGTTTAGAGCAGAATCAAATGCTTGTCACAGAGCTGGGCAGGCCATGGCTCAGGTCCTGTAAAGAAAATCAATTCTTTCCACTGAGATGCTGGCAATGGAGTAATAGGTATTTCTTTGTTCAGAGTCTCAATCTGCAAGGCAGGTGAGGATCATTCTCTTTTCACCTGTGCTTGCTAGCAAGAACAGGATACTTGAGTGTGTGCAGCGCTTTGAGCTAGCATCTGTCATCTTGCAAATTACATCTTCTATTCTTTTCACAGAAGACTTTTCAGGGTTAATGTGATTTTAGCTATCAAACTCAAAGTGTTGACATGTCCATATTAACAATATACAGTAGCAGGTGTCTGTAGAGTTTCTCTGTTCTTTATGCTGAAGCCAGTAGAAGCTGGAGCTGTTATATACCACCAAAACATTAGCAAAGTTACACAGAAAACTTCTCTTGATTGCAGTACCTCTTTTTCATGGGAATCTTTCCAGGGTAAGCAGGGAAACATTTTTTTACTTTATCTTAGTTTGCTCAAGGAACTGAAATCATCCAGGATTGAGTCACATGCCATTTGCGGAGCCCCTGACTACGGCAGAGCAAATTCTAAGAAATCCTTTATTCAGAGTGTCCTCCAGTTCTGCAAGGCCCTGGAATTTGGGTGACCACAGGAAGCAGTTGAGAGGTTTTCCAGCCTGACCGTATCAGCCGTCTCACCACAAGAACTTCCTATTTTGGCTGAGTCCCTTCAATCAATTTGAGGCTGCTCTGTATGATCAATAGGAGGGAGTTTAAGGACGGCTTGTTCACCTTATGTTCGTGAAGTGGTTCTTGTTCCCTGGCTTCTCTTTCTTATGGCAGAGCTATTCCTGTTTGCTTTAAGGCTTTAAATCACTGCTAATTTTTCGGAAGAGAAACAGAGTGTAAAAGGCATGTGAAACACTTTATATTAAGTCTCTTGAAAAGTTAATAGTAAAATCACCAACATGAAACAGAACAGAGAAAGACTTATGAGATGAGACAGTAAGTATAAGAATATGACTTTGTAGGTAAACTGCACCTAAATAATAATGTAACTTACAATATCCACAATACATACATTAAAAATATCTATAAATTCAATTGAAAGGGAAATGCAAATTTAACTGCAAAAATTAGAATACAGACTGTTAATGTAAATATGATATTAGAATACAGGGAAATAAAAATAATACACCACAAAGTACTATTCACTTCCATGCAGCCTTTGAAAAGTTTCATTATCATAGAGACAGAACAACAGTCACAGTGCAAAGCCATTAGTGTCTCATGAAAATAAGCTAGTGAAAGCCACCTCAGTAACTGAAAGTGATTTGCATTCATGGTTTTCTAGAGGTGTGGGTAAATGAATGAGTTCAGTTACTGGAAAATAATATTTGCATTAGATAGCCTAACATCTGAATAGGGCAAAAGGAGTGCATATTATATGTATCAGGTCGCTGCATCCTATCTCAAAAATAACTATGAATTTGTTTTTTTTCTTTCACAGAAGAGCTCTTCTTTTTCAAGTAGGGGTATGGTGGAACAAATGTTTAATTGTTTTGCATTGCCCATGATCTTTTAATCTCAAACTCAGCACAGATATATAACACTGCTTAGGGGGGGGAAAACAGAGATTTGTTTGATTGAAATAAATTTTTGATGCCTAACAGTACATGTAGACTACCCAGAATACAGTGACTTCTTGTTCAAAAGTTATGCACATTAGGTAATTTCGTTGATTTTTGATGTGGGAAATTTTTATCATTAGTCGCTTTTTGGGAAATCTATCACTAAAAAGGTTTAATTACAAAACTGCTGAAAAATGCATTTTATGTAATTTTCTTACATTAGAGGAGCCCATTAAACCATGATGACTAATCTCCTTCCTCCAGCAGAGAGGAAGGATATTAACATGGCGGACCAATGTTGGTTTAGTTCTTCTAATATACCTACCCACATGTATAGTATTGGAAATGAAAATATACTCCTTCCTTCCTTGGTGACTGGTTTCCAAAACTTGGATTGAAGGTTGCCATCCATAACAGGGTATTTGTTCAGACGGTGTGCAGCTGCTTAACAAGTATGAATCAAAGCCCACTCTATGAGACACAACTAATTCCTGATAAGGCCCACAGGCAAAATCTATAGCTAAGTAAATCCTAATATGCTACTTGATGTGAAAACATAGACTTCCTAAATTCAAGGGTAAAGAGCAGAATCAACCTTCAAATTTAGCTTCTTGGTTTCACGGTAGTATGAAAACAATTTCAGATTATATTATAAAACATATCATACCATAATTCATAAGAAATATTCTGAAAAAATGTAATTTCATTTTAAAACCAACAGTGATAAGCAGTCGATACTGCTTCGGTGATGAAGGTTCAAAAGTAGCTCAACCCTCTTACTCTGCTATACTCTGTGCAAAGATCAGTTGTGCCATTTCAAAGGGACACAAATGAAAGATGCAGAGGTGAGAGAGTTTGCAAAAGGTGTCAAGGTGTCTAGGAAGAATCTTAATTTTTTTTTTCTTTCTGTTTGACTCCCAGGTGTGTTTGTGTCCCTTTGCCCAATGTTCAATAAAGAAGCTTTGAAAGATATGTGTGACTGGTTCCATGAATAGTTCCAAAACCAAGATCCTCCTTGTACAACAAAACGTAACATTAGGAGTTCTTTTCTTGTTCTGGTCCTATCAAAAAGCTTCCAAAACTGGTGGATCAAGAGCTGTGTTATATTATTCCCAGAACACACCTTGCTAGACAGCTTACCACTCTCTCATGTGGCTCTCACCGTCCCTTTTTCCTCCAGGCCTACCCCATGGCACAACTCTTTTGTCTCCCCTGCCTTTGACCAACAAAATTAAACTGACTTGCAAGTTTCAGGCCAAACCATGTTGAAAATTTGGCAAGTGAAAAGACAGAAAAATGAAAAAATATTCATGTGAAATCACTTCAGTTCAAACCCTCACATTGACAGAAATGCTTTGCTTCATTAATCTCAAACTGACCGGGTAATTTTTATTCTGGCATGTGGTCACACCTGTGGCATTTCAGATGGATTTGCTTAGATTTGATGATGTTACCACAGGTCACAATCTGGCTTATAAAGAGTCTGGAAGAGAACTAAAACTATGGAGTGGCTGTTCTGTTTCCCATATATAACTATGGAGACAAAACCAGCTTTGCTTCTGGAAACAAAGTTTGTCGTGAAGAAAATAGCTGATGAGAAATGCAGCATTACTGTCTGAGTCACTGGCATTTGCCATGGTTCCTCAGTGCAGTTCATTATGAAAAACACTGAGTTAGAGTCATAGCTAAAGCTGAAAGTGCTAGAGAGAGATAAACCCAAAAACTTTCTGCAGTGAAAAGAGGAAAAGAAACTTGGGAGGCCTCCCTAGCATAACACGCATTGTTTATTTGCTAACCTTCAGCAT